>NC_073745.1:145160037-145227537 GCF_029784135.1 Toxorhynchites rutilus septentrionalis | reverse complement strand
ATATTTTTTTCTTTAGTTCTGTACAGTTTGAGTGTTGATAGCTAAAACTATGGACAAATATAGTAATCATTTACAGTAGAACCCCGATGATCGGATAGTGCAAATTGCGGAAAAATAGATATTTCAGCGTGGAAATTATGTTTTATCAATACTGAAATCATTCAACTATACATCTACAAGGCCGAGTATACCAGCGGTCAGATAATTTGTAAGCCATGGCCAAAACAAAAAATGAAGAGCCTACCACTTATTGACTCATTAATTCAGCGGATAGTCTGCATCGCTGATAATTGGGATTCTACTGTACAATGAAATGCTATTGTTATATATATTTTTGCTGGTTTTGAAAATCCGAAAATTAGAAGCACAAAACACTTGCAACCTGCTCAATCACAAGTTGCGTAAAGAGTGTTCCACATCAAATTGCATCACGGAAAAAAACGCTGTAGAAAATTACCTAGTTGACCGATCCTTTTCAAACTTTCAGACAGTAAAATATAACCCATTAGTAAGCTTACGCTTAAGCTCCCCTCATAAGATTTTGTACAACACCTGGCTGCAGCTTCTTCTGTACGGAAACCCACTTTTTCTTCATGTCTTGGGATGCTTGGGATGCTTGGGATGCTTCCGTAGCGCCTGCTTCATAATAGCCCAGTATTTTTTCGATGGGTATTAGTTCCGGTACGTTAAGAGGGTGTGTGATTCATGTTTTTGAGTACGAAAGTGACCCCGCTGGCTTCGTACCACTCCAGGACATTTTTTGAATAGTGTCACGAAACTAGATCCAGCCAGAAGATCGTAGGGCCTTCGTGTTGCTTCAACAGAGGAAGCAGACGCTACTGTAGACACTTCTTGATCGTTTACAGTGCCGGTAGTCACGAACGGCGCACTCCGTTCACTACATGAGCAGATCGCTTGCCAAATCATGTATTTCTTTGGAAACTATGAAAGTTTCTGCTTCCTAACTCCCTACAGAACATCAAACTTGTGCTGGGCGGTAAAGAACAGTAGACCTGGAAGCTGCCAGAAGTCCGCCTTGACGTAAGTCTCATCATCCATCATGAGAAATGCGAAGCCTCATAAGCATCTGGGTGTACAGTTTCCGAGCCCAATAACTTTCCCACCGTATTTTGCCGTCTGTCATCATCAGCTCGTGTAGAGTTGTCATGAGCGGTACAACCTTTGGCTCTTGTTGAATGATCAGTGGACTGCACAACCTTTGCCCCGTGTATCTGTAAAGAGTGTGTGTATGTATTGCCGCGACTAAGTAAAATTGATAGATCGAATAGGAGGGATATGAAACAGGGACACAACGAAGGAAACATCATTAAACGTTGACATCGGCGTTTCTGAGGAACAGGTATAGATGAAGCAGAAGATCAGGATCACGGCTACCTAAGATATCCCACACAGGGATATCCGATTGTATGCCTTGTGCCCTCAATGCTCTGGAGAGCTGAGAGCGGGCAGCATGGAACCGGATACACGGTCAGACAACATGCACGATGTCGTGGTAGCCATCGCCACAATCACATAGATTGCTTGCTAAGAGCCCAATGCGATATAGATGCGCGTTTAGGTTGTAGTGATTGGACATAAGCCGAGATATCATGCGAATGAAATCACGACCTACATTCAATCCCTTGAACCATGCACTCGTCGAGACCTTAAGCGGACCTTACACGGTCAACTTTATTGACAATATGATGACATTTGAGAGCATAATGACAGCTGAACATGGCCGACGACGCAGATATCCGGATTTTCTGATTTTCGAGCATCAATATCGTGACATTTCATATGGATGCATGATGTTGACGTTTTACCTCACGGACTTCCAGACTGAGTTGCCAGATATGCAAGCGCACATTTAATTTTTGTTAGTCTTTTTTGCGATTGTAATTAAAATTTATAAACTACTGAAATTGTAGGAATCATAAATGGAAGCTTTTGGTTTGGAAAACCGATACTTTGAATAGCAAAATACGGTACTTTTCACGATACAAATCAAAACTTCAAAGTAAACTGACAATGTGATGGTGAGAGAGTGGATGAAACTTAACAACGTTTTAGGAATTTTTTAACGTTGAACTCGGTCATTCTTTGCGCTAGTGAGCGGGTTGTGTGTTTCTTCACACTCCGCTATAAAATTTGGAGAATGAGAAGATCTGGGAAAATCACAGATGAAAAAGCATCTAACACATGATTCAAGCTACAGTAGAATCCCGATTATCCGCGGAATAGTCGGGCAAACTCATCGCGATTAGCTAAAATCGCGGATGACCCATTAAAAGACAAAAAAAAAAATGCAAACACGAAAAGAGATGTTTCAACATAAAAACTATGTTCTATCAATACAGAAATCAATCAACTATCCATCTATAAGGTCGTGTACACCAGTGGCTAAATAATGTAAAAGCCATGACCACAACAAAAGAGCATGGGCCTACCACTCACTAACAAATTCCGGAAATGCCTATTGATTTACTATGGAACTCGCAGTCACGAATAATCCGCAGGGCGGATCACCCGCTCGCGGATAATCGGGGTTCTACTGTCATAGTCTCATTTATGGAATAAAAACATTTGCTTGCAGATAAAATAACTTGCATATACTTGCTAAAATAATCTGGCATCTCTGAAACTGAAAGGAACAGTCTGTATTTGTGAAACGAGTATTATGATGTATTTTTGAGAAGAAAAACCGAATTCAAAAGTGTAAATTATGAATGAAAATTAGCTTTTAAGAATCAAATTGGTATTCTATGTGAATACAAATCACTTTTTTTCTGTAAGTGGTGAGAAAATCCCATACAAAAATTATGTCTGAAATTGACGTTATATTATAATAATACATTTTAGTAGGAATATCTGAAAATTCAGGGGAAATAGGTTAAGTTAAGGTTAGGACTACGCGCTTCAACTAATTAAATAATACCAAGTAAATATTTTCATTCAAATTTTACCAACTGAAAATTGCCTTTCAGCCTTCTAATCTGATAGAGAATAGTTTGGATCCCAAACTCAAATGTCGCCAGTAGCCATCGCGGATATTTTCGTTGTCTCGGGTTGAGGGCGATATTGACCGTGTAAGGTGGAAAAATATTGATTGAGGTTAGATCAGATGTTGAAAGCCTAGCTGTCACGATATTGAAGACACTTATTGTCAATCCGGTTGATCGTGTAAGGTGCCCATTAGGGATAATCGTGTGTAACCAACGACCGCTCTTTTCGTTTGTTTGTCATTCTTTCTTGGGCAAACATAAAAAAATGTTTGTTGACGGAATTTGAAAGAAAAAATTTCAATCTATGTAATGCGTGAGTTTCAAAAGTATGTTATTTTTTGTGTTTAAGTAAACTAAAATTGAAATCATGAGTTTTTGGGTAAAAAAACATTATTAACTCATTTTAACATATTAAGGACCGCACGTTTTGGGGCAAATTTGAACGCTTCATTTGTTCGGATTCCACGAATGAGATCGTTTCCTTCGATGTGGATGAGACGAAGGTGAGCCATCGGTAAACCTCGTTAGATTCTGGGAAAACCAAGGATTTAACCTTCAAGTGTAGAAAATACGGGTTATTTCGTAATCCATCCGTAACAGACGGAACGCGAAACACGAGAAATCTCGTGAGCGGTCCACAATGTGTTAAGGATTTTAAGAATTAAGGAAGGATTAAGATATTGACAAGTTCTGCATCGCAAAATGTTGGTATTGATAAGCCCCAAAAGTCGTACGAAGACGGTTTTGGTGTAGAATTTGAAATTTGAAAGCAAAAAAATATCGTTTTTTCATGGTTACCAAAATGCAACTTAGATAGAAAGCGCAAAAAACAACTTTGTGCGAGATATTTGTTCTTTAGACAAACACTGTCTTCAACAAAGTTGTTACATATGATAGAGCGCTCATTTTTATGTTATCAAAAATAGGGTGACCAAAATTGTCGAAGAAATAAAAAATCTCACTTTCTTATCTTTATAGATAGAGATAAACATAGTTTGACAATGTTCTAGTCCTAGTTATTTGAGACATCTCTGTAGAACAAATTTTTTTTCTATCTCTTGAAATAACTGATATAGAGCCTTTTTTCTAAGTTACGTTAGGGTCACCATGAAAAAAACTGTTTTTTTTGTTCTAACTTTTATATGTCATATTCTACATACAAACTATCTTCGGAAGACTTTTAGATAAACTGACCAGACGCGGGACAGTCCCGCATTTCAACCAAATGTCCCGCGTAAGATTCCGTCCCGCATTTGGCAAAAGAAACGAAAATGTCCCGCGATATCAATATTTTTCAGTATCACAATTTGATCATGTTGATTTTCTTAAATGGATGAACCTCAAAAAAAACTTTTATTTGGAAGACTGTTCAAGAGCGCTTCTAATGCATCCGAAGATTAATACGTTGAGCTGGTTTCATCGCACCGACATTGGGCTTTTTATTTAGAGAGTGTCAACTGGAAGCGACAGTAACAAAATTGGAAAATGATTTTTATGATAGTCCCCTATTGATCCGCAGGGACCAACGTGAGTCAGACGAAAAGTTCATCTTTGGTCCTCTAGCTCGGTCAGGGCTTAACGTTTTAAATAAGCCGGAAGAACTAGTGTACACTCGACAGGAAGAGGCAGAGTTGTTTGATGAAGTATCGTAAATGATCCGCTGGGCGGTCTTACGGAAGTTGGCCGGAACCTGAACCAGAATCTATGAAAATATGTATATCGGCGTGTTATTTTACCTTTTCGTGGCTTTGGTGGTCGTCTGTCTCTCTATTTTGGCCATTCACCCAAAAGTTTTCTATCGGGCGCAGCTGGGGAATGTTGGGAAGGTTGGTGGTCTTCGCGACAATGTTTATCTCCAGCCGATCCATCCTTCAGTGATATTTTGACATAATGGGCTGATCCCAGGTTCGGTATGAAGACCACATCACCTTCCCAACTCCGGCAAGCACTTCGTACTATATATCTCCCCGTTCACCATATGACTCTAAAAAAGAGCGGCTTCACGTCTGTCAGAGAAGGACCTTCTTCGAGAACATGATGTGAATGATATATTCGACATCATCGCTTACCTGGGGAACGCAAAGTACCCGGTCCCCTGCCATTCGTTGAATTCTAGCATCAAGAACGTCTCGTCTTTCATTGTGAGTACGAAATGAAGTTTTTCACTTTTTTCGCCGGAAAGAAGTTTTTCACCAGAACCTCAAGCTATTCCTTCAGGGTGATTGCCTGTTGCTCAGATACGGAAGGTCTCGGCTGACGCCTTCGCATAAAAATGTCCATTTTGGCCAGATTTTTCTCTACCGTTTGGCCGGTTGCTTCGATCTCCCGGCTTAAGGAGTGGCAAAGAGATGATATTGTATATAACAGATCGGCAATATCTAGCGGACACAAAATGCCTCAGGATGTCCAACTCCTTCGCTGTGTGGTGGAGCTTACAGTATGGAAAAATTATGAAGTTGTATGACAGTACTGCTGCTGCGAATCAACAGCTTTCAATCATTTTTGTTGTAGACTTAATAAACGTAGGATTTAAGAAAAATTTGTTCCCATATATTATTATTCATCGCCATCCGAAATTAGTCTATTTTTTTTGAATGCATAAGTTAACACTAAAATCGATAAAAAATGAGTTGGAATTTTCGAGCATTCCATTCGGATTCCATACTCTGAAAGAAATAATACTGATCAGTTTAGACTCGCTAAACTATGGTTTATGTTCACATAACGTATATACATAACGTTTTGTTTTTTGCGTCCCGCGTTAGACCTCTGACCATCTGGTCACTTTACTTTTAGAGCTTACAGTTTTGTCTAGTTTGTCTAGAGAATAACTGTCGAGCTCTAAATGCTAATTTTCGCTTAATTACATCTCCTGGACCATTGTGCATTGGCCAAACAGTATATTGGAAGCAATGAAAAATATTTTTTTTTGAATTTGCTTAGCCACCAGAAGATCATTTGTTTACCCAATCCATAAATTGTCTTAGCATCCTCTGGATTACCTTTTTGCTATTCTTTTCAGAAGGAATTAAAACACAACATTTAACAAAAAAGAAAGATAATTTAATCTCAAATTGGTTCAGGTAGAGTGTTGTCACGGTATCGCACCCAATACTCGTGCAATCGCTGAGTCCAAATCGTCCAATATTGTTTCAGCTTAACCGGATTCATTATATGAACGTGTGCTGGAGAACCGTTAGTGTAAGCAACGAACACCGCTCCTCCATCAACATTCAGTTCACCAAATGCAGGATCTGCCTTCAAAGCTCCCAAATAGGCACATAACTGAATGGGTGCATCATATGTTGACCCAATGGTGGGTTTTTGGTTCTCTGAGGTCTTCCACTCGATGATATGTAGCTTTTTGCTGAAAATGACAAATTATTACACTCATTTTTACAAATAATATGTGAAATATTACTCGATAGTGGCTACACAATCCACAACTCCGTTATAGTGCAAAAACGGATGGTAAATCTTCCTCTCGAATACTCTAGCTGGTCTTTCAATTTGTGTGAGCGAATCCTGGATGCTGTTCCACAATTTTCCCGCCTTTTCAAGTTTTCCTTCGTCCAAAGACTGTTGGCTGCACCACAGCTCCAGGCATGAGTGCATATTACTGCCGCGCTCGAAGGTTGCCTTTTGAAATTCAGCAAATCCGTCCTCCCCTAGAAGTGCAATTTTGGAATCCTTCCATCTGAGAAGCGCTTGCCTCGAGGCCTCTGGCATGGTCGCACCCAGAATTTTATTCACCGACGGAGATCTACAATGCTCATTCTCATATTGCTCATGGCGGGTCCAGCTTTGTTCCAGTGTCCCGTTTTCAGATGGTGCAATGGGGAATTTCAGTATGGATTTCAATTCGTTATCATTGAACGGAATCGGATGTATTGCCGCGGAAGACGTTTGTTCAACACAGTTTAGCTTGAGGAGTTTCTTCTCAACATTTCTTCTCTGCATTAACCAGTACATCTCTGAAGCCTTTGGATCGCATGAAATTGCTGATGTTTCGGCGATATGGGAGTTTTTGTCCTTAATAACTGCTCCAAAGAGGGACTTGTTTTCAAAATTTAAACTTTTGATCGCACGTTCCTTTGCAGCATTTGATTTAACTTTGGGTTTCACTGTTTTAATGGCTGTTGCCATGTGCCGTATTGAGAATGATTGCCACATGTTGAAGTTTACTACAATGTTGAAGTTTTAATTACAAAAAATACTTCAGTTTTGATTTACTAGAGAAACCTGCGTGCAATTGATGGTTTCAATTACATCGTTGGTTTGTTTTTAAAATATATTGGAAAGAACAGAGCAAAACAAAGCAGAGCGCATATTATTATTGACAATTGTTCGTGGTGTTCACCTACAGATGGGTCTGATGGTGAAGTGCCCTATTAGCAATAGTGTTTTTCAAGGCGCCTCAATATATACCAGGTGAAACAATCATATGAAATGCACTTTCAGCCATATTGGAATTGCTGTCGGTATTGTTTACAAGCAGCATCAGAACGCTGCCGGCGGCTCTCTACAAACTGCTACAACGCTTATTCGAACGATGCCTACTATGTTCGGCTTTCGAGAATTTGTGTGAAACAGAAGGGATGATTTTGTAGAATTTCATTCTCATTTCCACTACTCTCGCATGTGGCGTATCCTAGCAATAACAAAACAAACAACCCCCGCTCCACAAACCGTAATACCCTTCTTATTGAAATGATGATGTTGCTTCACCTGTTATACATTGATATAAGCACCTTGGTGTTTTTATCGGTTCAGTCAAGGCCAAGGCGCTTATATCAATGTATAACAGGTGAAGCAACATCATCATTTCAATAAGAAGGTTATTACGGTTTGTGGAGCGGGGGTTGTTTGTTTTGTTATTGCTAGGATACGCCATTATTGCATTTTCATATGCGAGAGTAGTGGAAATTAGAATGAAATTCTACCAAATCATCCCTTCTTTTTCACATAAATTCGCGAAAGTCGAACATAGTAGGCATCGTTCGAAAAAGCGTCGTAGCAGTTTGTAGAGAGCCACCGGGAGCGTTCTGATGCTGTTTGTAAACAATACCGACAGCAATTCCAATATGGCTGAAAGTGCATTTCATATGATTGTTTCCCCTGGTATATATAGAGGCGCCTTGGTCAAGGCCACGATCAAGGCACCTAGAAGTATATACTAAGGTGGGCCCAATTGCTAAAACCACTCTTCAGCCATCTTGGAAGTCTACTGTGTTTTGTTTGTAAAGAAAACACAATACGCTATTGCCGAAGCTCGCTCGTGATCAGTCTGTCTCTTTCACGCTACAAGCAAATAATTCCCCTTCTACTTTCTTCCGTGCTGTTTTCATATACCGCTCCCCTACCCAACTTAGTGACGAAACGGCCTCACCTAGTACCATAGACCCGTCTTGGGCCACGATAGATACAATACGGTACCGCAACTTATGAGAAAGGCCTTTCAGCCATCTTGAATTTTATATGTAAACAATCTGCAATATTTGGCAATATGTTTTTTGCTTCCTGTGTGTGGAATTGTTTTGGTAGCAATAAGAGCATTGAAAAGTCGAAAGGTAAGTTTTTTACGGTTAAAGTTAGGTTTGTAATATACTCTATCTTATTATATGTTTCAGCTCAAGAGAATAAATCGACTCTCGGTGTCGGTCAGTGATGGAGGTATTTTCCCCGCGTTTTACAGTTAGAGACGTCGGTTAATCGTTCGATTAATTCATATAATCGAATATCTGCATCAGTAATTTTATATCGAATAATGAAAAATCAAGGTATGATTACATCGAGTAATCACGCAAAGTAATCATGATTAATGAAAAAGGGAACCATTTTTTCAGAAAACAGTGCAAAACTTGTTTAACCGTCATGGTGTTTCGTCGAAATTCTTCGAATATGCTAAATCATTTACGGTTGAAGCATGAAAATGATTCCTTGGTGGTGGAAGAAACTGGGAAGAATTCAGGGTCTCAGGAGTAAAATGCGGACTTGAAGAAGGTGGTCTCAGCCCAATGGTCCCGTTCTAAAATAGTAGTATTCAAATTCAGAGTGCCAAGGGAAATATACCATACTAGTGGTCAATGATTCTATAAATATACTTCTTTAGAACCAGTAGTTATAGGGATCAAGCAGAAATATTCAAACAAATCAGCTATTTCAACAACATTCGAACATTCTTCGGCATAAGCTTCGAGTAACCGGTCGTGTGCTGTGAGCGTCTCCGTTGAAGCATTGTTTTCGGTTACCGTTGGCTGTTATTATTTTTTTTGTCGCCCGGGTGTGCTTTTTTCGCGCGTTTTCGAATTATTCGAGATATCGTGGAACGCAGTGTGAACTCGGAATTGGTGAGAAAGGCTGAATCGTCAAAGCCTGGCAAGGCCAGCCGGCTTTCAGTTATCGCCGATTTGTCGCCATCGCAGTCGAAGTCGGACATCGGTGGTCAGTTGCACGCACACAATACCAGCGCGATAGTGCCGAGCGCTCAAGCGCTCCGATTGAGAAGCAAGCAGCGGTTGCCAGTTCATCAGCACTGGGGTGCATTGTGGTGAATAGAAATAAATAAGATATAAGATTTATTTTTTTTTTAATTTTTTTTTTTAATTATTATTATTATTATTAAAAACAAATTATTAGAATATAAGTACCAATTACAGAATGGCAGAAGGAGGGGGAGGATCTCCAGATATGGAGATCTCTGATGATGACTCCCCTCTGGTTGAAAAAAGTTCTAATAAAGGAACAGCGAAGACACTTAAACGCGTTCCTACATCAGAGGATGTTTCGTCCGGGGAGGAGTCTGCTAACTCTAGCAAGCCCCCCTCTAAAAAACCTGCAAATACCTCCTCTCCAACCCCCCTCGCTCCTACAACAGCTCAGATTTCGCCTCCCCATCCTGTTGTCTCCGATCCCCTTCAATCCTCGTCATCTCCTTCTCGTCCTGTAGTCTTCTCTCCACGTGTCAAGGTCTATCCTGAAGATGCACCTGGAACTGGTCCGTGGGTTGTTTTCTTCAGGCCTAAGCCAAACGGAAAAGCACTTAATGTTATTCAGATCATGAAAGATCTGGCAAGATACTCCTCCGTGACAGAAATTTCGAAGGTTAGACCGACCAAACTGCGTGTTGTCGTAGCTGATTGGAAAGACGCAAACGGTATTGTCGTCGACCAGAGGTTTACCCTGGAATATCGTGTCTACGTGCCTTCCCATGACGTAGAAATCTCGGGGGTGATAACCGAAACGGGTCTGACGTGCAAATCAATTATGGAAGGAGATGGCAGATTTAAAAAGCTGCCTTTGATTAAGGTTAAAATCTTAGAATGCCGACAACTCGGCAAAGTCTCCCAGGAAGGGAAAGAATCGAAATTTACGCCGTCCGACTCGTTTAGAGTCACTTTTGCTGGCTCCGCCCTCCCTGACTACGTTATGGTGGACAAATTGAGGCTACCGCTGCGACTCTTCGTGCCAAAGCCCATGACTTGCCTGAAATGCAAGTCAGTTGGTCACACAGCAGCTTACTGCGCCAACAAGGAGCGCTGTGCCACTTGCGGAGAGCAACATGTGGACAAATCCTGCAGTGCGATTGAGCAAAAGTGTCCATATTGCGGAGGAACTCCGCACGTGCTCTCGGCTTGTGAAACTTACAAGAGTCGCTGGGAGAAGCAGAAGCGTTCTTTAAAGGAACGCTCGAAGCGCACTTTTGCGGAAATTTTAAAGGGCGCTTCTCCATTGGCCCAACAGCAACAACCTTTAACCGCAAACAATGTCTTCGCTTCGCTGCCAGTTGACGAAATGGAAGCGGATACAGCTAACGAGGGCACACCGTACATCTTCCAAGGGAATCCCCGGCGCAAAAATGTGACCACTCCCAAAGTTCAAGTACAAGCCCCTCCGGTTATACCCTCTGTTAGCATGCCTAAAAAATCGAGTGCAGCGGACAAGCAAAATCAGGTTCCTCCTGGCTTCCGTGGGAATAATTCACCTTCGAACGACCCAGCACTCGAAGGAACATCAAAAACCCCAACTGTCCCTATTTTACCGTCAAGTTCAACTTCCCAATCGGGATTTATAAAGTTGACTGACCTTGTGGCTCAAATCTTCACATGCTTTAATGTTTCCGACTCCATCAGAACCATTGTCATATCAATGCTTCCAGTATTAAAGACAATTTTGCAACAATTGATGCAAACATGGCCCCTCCTTGCAATGATTATCTCTCTTGATGTCTAATTCAAATAGAGAGGTCGGAGATATCACTGTTTTACAGTGGAATTGTCGTAGTCTTATCCCTAAATTGGATACATTCAAATTTTTAATTCATAAGTTCAATTGTGATGTTTTTGCTCTGTCCGAAACTTGGCTTTCTTCGCGAGATGATCTCTCTTTCCACGATTTTAATATTATACGCTTGGACCGTGATGACAGATACGGAGGGGTGCTATTGGGGATCAATAAGTGCCACTCATTTTTTTCGAATTGACCTTCCACCTATTGGAGGGATTGAAGCTGTTGCTTGTCATGCAAACATCAGAGGAAAAGACCTCTGTATTGTCAGCTTGTATTGGCCTCCGAGAGCTGCGGTTAGCCGCAAGCAACTTGTTGACATGTGCTCACTCCTTCCTGAGCCACGATTGATCTTGGGAGACTTCAACTCTCACGGAACTGCCTGGGGGGAACAGTACGACGACAATCGTTCACTGTTGATATATGATCTTTGTAACAGCTTCAATATGACACTTTTGAACACTGGGGAAACAACACGTGTACCTAAACCTCCTGCTAACCCAAGTGCTCTTGACCTCTCGCTTTGCTCGAATTCACTATCGTTAGATTGCAAGTGGAATGTAATCCAGGACCCCAACGGTAGTGATCACTTGCCAATCAAAATTTCCATCACCATTGGGTCGAATTCTTCTGAATCTATAAACATGACATATGACCTCACAAGACACATTGACTGGAAAAAATATGCGGACGCGATTGCTCTAGCCATCAATTCCAGAGATGGTTTACCTCCATTGGAGGAGTATAACTTCCTTTCTCGTTTGATCTATGACAGCGCGGTTCGCGCTCAAACGAAACCCATCCCAGGTTCCACCATTTCCCGAAGGCCTCCCAATCTATGGTGGGATAGCCAATGTTCCAAGCTTTATGTAGAAAAATCGAATGCATTTAAAGCTTTTCGGAAACGTGGAACCCCTGAAAATTTTCAAACGTATTTAGCCCTTGAAGATCAATTTAAAAACTTAATCAAAGGGAAAAAACGTGCTTATTGGCGAAATTTCGTGGGAGGTTTGTCACGAGAAACGTCAATGAAAAAATTATGGAAAGTGGCTCGAAACATGAGAAATCGCTCTTCAACGAATGAAAGCGAAGAATATTCACATCGATGGATTTTTAATTTTGCACGGAAGGTTTGTCCTGATTCCGCTCCTGTGCAAAAAATTGTTCGAGATATACCACAAGATAGGTGCGATCTTGATTCCGAGTTTTCGATGGTAGAATTCTCTCTTGCTCTCCTTTCATGTAACAATTCTGCTCCGGGATCGGATAGAATTAAGTTCAACTTGCTGAAAAACCTCCCTGATGTGGCGAAACATCGCTTGTTGAATTTATTCAATCGGTTTCTGGAGAATAATATTGTTCCAGATGATTGGAGACAAGTACGAGTTATAGCTATTCAAAAACCCGGAAAACCCGCGTCCGACTTCAATTCGTACCGCCCAATAGCAATGCTGTCTTGTATACGGAAATTGTTGGAGAAAATGATCTTGTTTCGCCTTGATCGATGGGTTGAAACGAATGGCCTACTCTCAGATACACAATATGGGTTCCGCAGGGGCAAGGGGACGAATGATTGTCTTGCGTTGCTTTCTTCAGAAATTCAAATGGCTTACGCCGGAAAAAAACAAATGGCTTCAGTATTCTTGGACATAAAGGGGGCCTTTGATTCTGTTTCAATAGAGGTTTTGTCAGACAAATTACACTCTCGGGGTCTTCCGCCTCTATTGAATAATATGTTATATAACTTGCTTTGTGAGAAGCATTTGAACTTTTCTCACGGAGATTCGGCAGTAAGTCGGGTCTCTTACATGGGACTCCCCCAGGGCTCATGTTTAAGCTCCCTTTTGTACAACTTCTATGTAAGCGACATCGACAATTGCCTTACACAAAATTGCAGCCTAAGACAACTTGCAGATGATGGAGTGGTGTCTGTCGTAGGATCAAACGAATCCGACCTGCAAGGACCCTTACAAGATACTTTGAACAATTTTTCAACCTGGGCCATTGGGCTAGGGATCGAATTCTCCACGGAGAAAACAGAGATGGTGGTTTTTTCTAGGAAGCATAGACCAGCAAAACCAAAGCTTCAACTTTTGGGTAAACCGATCACTCATGCTATGTCATTCAAGTATCTTGGGGTCTGGTTCGACTCCAAATGTACTTGGGGGGCCCATATTAGGTATCTGAGTAAAAAATGTCAACAAAGAATAAACTTTCTCCGTACAATTACCGGCACCTGGTGGGGAGCCCATCCCGAAGATCTTATAATGTTGTATCGAACAACTATTCTCTCAGTGATGGAGTATGGCAGTTTCTGCTTTCAATCAGCTGCCAAAACACACCTCATTAAACTCGAGCGAATTCAGTATCTTTGTCTCCGTATCGCGTTGGGATGTATGCCCTCAACGCATACCATGAGTCTCGAGGTTTTGGCAGGCCTACTCCCACTAAAAGATCGCTTCAATTTATTATCTCTTCGGTTCTTCATCCGGTGTAAGGTCATGAACCCATTGGTGATCGGAAATTTTGAGCAGCTGATCGAGCTAAATTTTCACTCCGGATTCATGAGTTCATATCATGAATTCATCTCCATGCAGGTTGATCCTTCTTCGTATATTCCCAACCGTGTTTGTTTCCCTGACTACATCAATTCCTCTGTGCATTTTGATCTGTCCATGAAGCAAGATATCCATGGATATTCAGATTACCAACGATCGAGGATCGCTCCAACGATCTTCGATTCAAAGTATGGGGGTATCAATTGCGATAATATGTACTTTACTGATGGGTCCACTATAAACGAGTCCACAGGATTTGGAGTGTTCAACGAATTTTTTAGCACCTCACACAGTCTTCAGAATCCTTGCTCAGTGTATATTGCTGAATTGGCAGCAATTCATTGGGCGCTGGACAGCGTCGCCTCACGACCTGTTGAACACTATTACATTGTAACGGATAGTCTTAGCTCTGTCGAAGCTATCCGTTCAGTGAGGCCGGAAAAGCACTCGCCGTACTTCCTTGAGAGAATACGAGAAAATTTGAGTGCTTTATCCAGACGCTGTTATGTCATTACCTTTGTGTGGGTCCCTTCTCATTGCTCAATTCCGGGTAATGAGAGGGCTGACTCATTAGCAAAGGTAGGTGCGATTGAAGGCGATATTTATCAGCGTCAAATCGCCTTCAATGAATTTTACTCTTTAGTCCGTAAAAATACCATCGCTAACTGGCAACGCAAATGGAACGAAGGTGAATTGGGCCGGTGGCTTCACTCGATTATCCCTAAGGTTAGCCTCAAACCATGGTTCAAAAGTCTGGACTTGAGTCGGGACTTTATTCGCACCTTCTCCCGACTCATGTCCAATCACTGTTCGTTAGACGCGCTACTCTTTCGTTTCAATCTGGCCGGCAGCAATATCTGCGTTTGTGGCCGAGGTTACCACGACATCGAACACGTTGTTTGGTCGTGTGAGGTGTATCTTGTTGCCAGATCGAATTTAGAGAACTCCCTTCGGGCTAGAGGAAGGCAGCCCAATGTGCCGGTGAGAGATGTGTTGGCTCGGTTAGACCTTGATTACATGTCCCAAATATATGTTTTCCTTAAATCTATCGATGTTCGTGTGTGATTATCCTTATATCCTAGTTATGTTTGTTCTTTGAACAAACGAGTTTTTTAAAAAACACTTTATTATTCACTTTTCTTAAAGTCAAATACTTAAACCTCACTGCACCGATCTACACGCGAAAAAGAGGTTGAGCCACATGGCGCTAACTCTTTTATAGCCTAAAAATGCTGATTATTAGTTTTAGCTATCAACTCGTTCATTGGCGCGAAACGTGGCGTGATGCGCCTGTTGCTTTTCCTGACGGCTTCCCCCTGGGATGAAAGTCGTCCTCGGCTTTCTGTTTTCTGGATTTATGCTTGCGGTACCATAGTGATCTTCGGGCGAGTTTGTCTGTTAGGTTCCGATGGTTCTTCCGGGTTCTGATGACTTTGAAGTTCCTCTAGATGCGACATTGATGATCTCGATGGGAGTCTATTCCAGATCCAAAATGATAGAGCTACGATGAAAATAATTGTTATTGTTGAACCGAATCCAAACGATGTCCACCCAAAGAGTTCGAGTTTCCATTGGATGTTATCTGTCCTTAGATTGATGTGTTTGATATGACCACGTTGTTCCAGATGTAACTTCTGTAAGTATTCTATAGGGAATTTGTTTGTAATCGTAGTAAAATTTACCGTCAATCCCGTTGTTGGAACGAATGATGCCAGTTGAACTTCTTTATTAATGTTGGAGTACATTTCGTCGTTGATAAAAAGTGTGCAGTTTGAAAACTGTACGAGGAAAGATCCCTTAAGTTTTCTATGATTCGATGAGCAGTTCGATGTTATTGATATTTCCGCGTCATTGATAATCACGTTTGAGTCATCGACTCGTTTGATAATACCATTGGTGTAGGTTCTTTCCATTGGGCATGTAGCTGATTCACCTCTCATCAATTGTTGAATGCATTTGGTTATTGGTTCAAGCTGCGTACTTGAGCATACATAGACGTTTCTACTCATTTCGCAGAGGGATTTTAGCGCAAAAGATGACGGACCTTGTAGATAATAGTTGGTTGAGATGGATATACGGGAGTTATTGAAGATAACTGGTTCGATGAAGTTGAGATCATATTCAGCATCCTTGATTCGTGGTACCTTCAGTATGTAGGCAATGGATTCCTTGGATGAAACCACGTATGCACTAGCGAAGTCCAAGGCTCCTGCTATAAAATTGTTTCCTTCCAGAAGATGATGAATTCTCGTGATTTCCTCTGCATTGATAATTCTGCTGCTTGGGATGTTGTGTTGAGCCAAAACTATTGCCTCCTCTAAATCTTCTAATTGTTGTGTGAGTTCATCTAAGCAAAAGAGCAAACCTACTGATCTGAAATCCTTATCGTTTTTCAATGCTGTATTATTCAGTATTATTGTTACGTTATTCACTTTTTCTGTTAATTTATTAATTCTGTCTTCGAATATGTGATTAATTTTGATTTGCTTTTCATTCGCATTTATCAGACTATTTGAAGTTGAGTTTATAATCCTTAAATCTTCTGCATCGGGGCTACCTGAAATGTACTTCCAAAGTGAACCTAGTTTTTCCCATCTTCTAACTCTAGTAGAGGGTTTTAATTTCAAAAATGTCTGTTCTAGTTTCGTTACTTTAGTTTGAATTAATACGCTTAGGAAATCAGCTGAATCTATATTTGTTTTTGCATGATATAAAAGTGTTTCAACAGAGTTTTGTAATTTAATGAGATCTACTCGGTGCAGTATCCTAAAATAATTGTTGCTTACATAAGCTTTTCCTAAATGTATGATTGCTACCGGGCTCTTGTCTAAATCGTGTACTAAAATTTTGCCATTCGTCGTTGTCCAAAGCCAGAGCCATAGTCTGTAATAGAAAAGTCTGTGTCTTAGTTATCTGTAAAGTTTTTCTTAATGTGTTTTTTATGTGTTTTAATTCCGGCCTGGTCGGTTACTGTTTTTTCTGTCTCATTTGTAATGTCTATTAGTCTGTATCTATGTCCTCTAGGTGTGGGCTTAGCTTTGCCTTTCACCAATAATCTTTGTTTGTTTAGTTGTTTGAATTCTTCTTTAGTTACTAAAGGTATTTTCGAATTTTGTTTGTGTGCCTGATTCGTTAATGAGTCCTTTGCGTTTTGTAATGTTTTTTGTTTTGATAGGTTGATTTCTATTGGATTGAGAGAACTACAAGTGCCGAAAATAACTTCTCTCGGTTTTAAATTTATTGACGAATGTTTGGTTTCGTTATAAATCGCTGTGATCATGGCAAGACCTTCGTATAAATTTAGATTCTCTACTTTTTTCTGATTGGCCATGTACATTTCTAGCAAAGTACTGTGGAATCGTTCCACGATACCATTACTGTCACTGCAGCTGGCAAAATGCAAGGAGATGCCATAATTTTCCAAAAATTCTTTGAATTTTGAATTTCGAAAGCTTGTGGCTTGATCACAAGTAATTAATTTGGGAATGCCAAACGTTTTGAAGTATTTTATTAGTGTTTCTTGAATTTCATCTGTTGTCTCATGCATGATCTTGTAAATCTGTGCAAATTTTGAGAATGAATCTACAACAGTAAGAAATTTTTCAGTCTCCTTTATAAAGACATCTATGAAAACATTTTCGAATGGTCCATTGTAGATTCGTCTAGAATGAGGTATAACGAATGGTCTTCGTTCATACTTAGCAAATTTACAAGATTCGCAGTTTTTGACGAACTCTTTCACTTTAGCCAACATGCGGGGAAAGAAGACTGACTTCTGTACTTCCTCGTATGTTAGTTTGTATCCACGATGATTGAAGCTGTGACATTTTCTTATAAATTCGTTCTGATCGGTACCTGAAATTAAATCTGGAAGTTTGATATTAGTTAAATGAACTTTAATATTTTTAAAATTTGTATCGATAATGTGTTGGCACATTCGGGCAATATTCAGGTCGGCAAAAATACCATTTAGTTTCGTCGGATCTAAGTGTCTTGTCAGAATGTCTTTTATGTCGTCTTCCGTATAGTCAGGTTTGTGAAATACATGACGAAAATGGTTTGGAAAAACCATACACGCAAGGTATGGACTCTTTGCAGCATCATCTGCTCTGTAAATAAGTAGTTGGTTCGCATATTTATTAATGATCTCTGGTCCATAGATCGGGTCATTATCGAAAAATTGATTAGATAGTTCTTCGTTTAGGTTCAACTCTGTGCGTGGAATCCTTGAAAGGCCATCGGCAACAACGTTTTGCTTGCCCTTCTTATAAATTATTTTAAAATCAAATTGTTCCAAGTAGAGCCTTTGTCTTGTAACTCTTCCCGTGGAATCTGTTAACTTTAATTCCTTTGTAAGAGGTTCGTGATCCGTATAAATCGTGAACTCTCTACCATAAAGGTACGGTCTAAAGGTTTTGGCAGCAAAATAAATGGCCAAAAGCTCTTTCGCCGTGGCTGAATACTTTTCTTCAGCTCTGCTCAATGTCCTGGATAGGTATGCAATAGGCCGTTCCTTTCCGTCATGTAATTGAGCTAGAACTGCCCCAATGGCAACATTTGATGCGTCCGTTGTAAGAATAAACGGATTATCGAAGTTAGGGTAAGCCAAAAGTGTTTCTGTTGTCATGATTGTTTTTAGCTCTTCAAATGCTCTCTCGTAATCATGATCAATATCGATGATTTTATTTTTACCTCTGAGTTTTGAAGTCATGGGTTTTGCAATATGGGCGAATTTAGGAATGAATCGTCTATAATAACTTATAGTTCCGAGGAACGATTTTAATTCTTTGGAGGTTTTTGGTAGAGGCCAAGACTTTATAGCCTCTATCTTATTAGGATTGGGTTTTACCCCGTCTATTGTGACGACATGTCCTAGGAAAGCTACTTCCTTTCGAAGGAAGTCGGATTTGTCACATTGAATTTTCAAGTTCGCATCCCTAAGGGTTTGGAGAACTTTTTTGATGTCCTCTAAATGACTTTGAAGATTAGTACTGTAAATGATGATGTCGTCCATATAGACGAAACATCGGATCCCTAAATGTTTTCTCAACACTGTATCCATAAGACGCTGAAAAGTCGCAGGCGCGTTTTTCAGTCCAAATGGCATACGAAGAAACTCGTACTTGCCATTATCAATATTGAAAGCGGTTTTCGGGATGTCTTTAGGGTCGACTTCAATCTGGTGGAAACCACTAGCTAAGTCGAGCACTGTAAAATACTGAGCTTTTCCTAGTCGGTCTAAGATTTCGCTCACCTCAGGAATCGGATATCGATCCGCCGGGGTTTTTTCATTCAATTTTCTATAATCGACAACAATGCGATATTTTCGTTTCCCAGAGTTGTCGAGTTTTTTCGGTACGACCCAGATGGGGGAGGTCCATTGTGAAGAGGATTCTCTAATTATACCGTTTTCCAACATTTTTGTAATTTGGGTTGAAACTTCCTTACGGAGGTGGTAAGGATATTTATATGTTTTTTGATGGATGGGTTTTTCATCCGTTGTATTAATAGAATGCTTTACCTCGTGTGTAAAGGTTAGCTTTTCATCATCCGCAAAGAATACGTCTTTGAATGATCTGAGTGTTTTGATCAAAGCATTTTTCTCTTCGTTATTCAGGTGTTCTGATGGGAAATTCAAACGAGGATTTACCTTCTGATGATTGATTTCTAGTTCGAAAGCGTCACTAGGGAATGGCTGAAGTGCCGTGTGGCCTTGTTCACCTTTCTTGGTTAGATGCACGAAAGCTTTATAATTATTTGCTTCATAAACGCCTGGTTTTAAAATTACGTTAGGATTCAAACTGATTTCCTTATCAATTAAAAATGAGCCGTTCGTTGTGGTGCAGATTTCGAATAGGTTTTCATCGGTGCCGTGGAAATTGATAGAAGTGGGGAAATATTTTGACACCGTGTATCTACGATTACTAAATGTAACAAATGCTCTGGAGGTGTCGATTACCGCACCCATGGCAGCTAAATTTTCATAGCCTATAAGGCCGTCAAAGAAATCATGAAATCTGAAGACATAGTACGGAAGTTTTTCATCGGATACTTCCGGGAGCAAATTTGTGTTTACCACGCGATCTATAAGAAACTTTCCGTTCTTGTTATTTATAACGGCTGGTCGTTTAATTTTTGTCGATATATTAACGTGCTCAGGGTTGATGTATGATTTATTAGCGCCAGTATCCACTAGGAAATTTAAATATCCCTTCGTGGTGGACAGGCGCAGGTATGGAATAAAGTTCATGTTGGCATGTTTGCTACACGAACGGTTTGAAAATTTATTTCGTCTCCTGTTTCGCTTGCAGTGTCATCGTCATCGTCATTGTCTTTGTCGTTGTCGGTGTCGTCGTTCACTTCGTTATTGTGAACTTCGGCTTTGTTCTTATGAAATGGTTTTGCCGCGGGTTTGAAGCGAGGGGGATTGGATTTCGCTTCGCCGTTGCTGTTCGGTTTGTCTTTGTAGTTGTCTTTTTGTCGTGGGAATTTACTGTATGATGGGCGATTTCGCACCTCAGCGTTTTGGTTGATGCATACCGATTGGTATGCATCTTCTAATGTGGTAGGTTTGGATTGTCTTATTATGGATGCGAGTGGCTCGCCTATGTTGTCTAAATATTTGGTAACTATTAGTATTTCAATCAGATCATTTGTTTGCAGTGGATTAAGCGATAGGTTCATCTTGATTTTTGTGGATAATTCTTTTACATCCGTATAAAATTTATGGTTATTTCTATCACCTCGTTTCATGTGAAATAGGTGAGACAAGTTTGTGGCTAGATCTTTCTGATCGCCATAAATTTCCGACAGAACCCGTTTTATGCCAGGTATGGTATTAGGATTTCCGTTTGCGCATAGAACGGTGCGCGCATCACCTTTTATTTTATTTTTAATAGCCCTCATATAGTGGCTGGGTATCGTGTCGGGAGCGTTGTTGTCTCCCTTCACTAAGTACATTTGGTATATTTCTTCTAGCTCTTCAAGCCAGGCAGGTAATTCCTTTTTGATGCCTGTGAATTCAGACATGTTTCGAATCGGGTCAGGCAGTCTATAATTGTCAAACTGTCTTCCACTGCTAAGCAGCATTTCTTGGAGCTCAGCCACAGTAGCTTGGAGCTGCTCAATTTCACTTGATCGGTTGCTAGGCATTTTCTTGCTTTTGCAATTTTTCCACAGTAAAAGGATAAAATGACTTACGTTATTATTTTCCACATGTGTTCACAAGATCGAAGCGGGCCTTAGCTGTCGTTCCTCGATGAAGCGTCGTTCCTGGTGATTAATCCCCTGTTGGATGACGTGGCTTTTCTCGGTTCCTGTCGCTGGGTCTCTTTTAGTTCACTTCGATACTTATCCGCACCGCGCTGCGCCAGTTATGTTTGTTCTTTGAACAAACGAGTTTTTTAAAAAACACTTTATTATTCACTTTTCTTAAAGTCAAATACTTAAACCTCACTGCACCGATCTACACGCGAAAAAGAGGTTGAGCCACATGGCGCTAACTCTTTTATAGCCTAAAAATGCTGATTATTAGTTTTAGCTATCAACTCGTTCATTGGCGCGAAACGTGGCGTGATGCGCCTGTTGCTTTTCCTGACGCCTTATACCCTCCATTTCTTCCTTTATGAGTAATTGGTCCGCTTGCTATAAACAGGAGAATGAAATGTAAATTCACAATAGATGTACGAATAGATTTAAGAATTGAGTGTGTGTGATTATCAACATTGTAATAATTTCCTTATACCCCATCCTTTTCCTGAGAAAAATATGTCACCCTTCTAATCTCGAGTTCACCGCGAGTAATCGGTTTCCCACATTACTAACCATAGATTTAAGAAAATTGTTCATATATATAGTGTTAAAAATATATTTAAGATTTCGGCTCCTTTAAACTTATGCAACTGAGCCTGTAAAAATAAACGAATTTATAAAAAAAAAAAAAACAACATTCGAAGAACAGATAATTTTGAACAGCAAAAATTTTATGTTGGTGCAATAAAAATGTAGGTCGCACTCGATTATATACAGACTCGATAATATGTGATTCGATTATAATCAATTTTGGACTCGATTATATACAGTTTGGAAAAAAATAAATTTTTTTATATTTTAAGTATGACTTATTTCAAGAAGGAAGGTAACCATTTAAGGATAAGGTGAAAATTAAGTGGCTATTACATGTACAGTGGGATAAAAATCGTAATTTTCGAAGATTTTGCTTGAGTTTTCACCAGTTATATCGTTATTGCAGCCAAATCAAAAAGGTAGAAGTTGGGTGTAAAAAACAAATTTTAAAGCGGTTAGAGAACTTTAATTTAATTGATAGAAATGATCTAGTTCAATATAAATTTTCAGGATAAAATTAATAATAACACATTAAAAATTATTAACTTTCAAGTTATCCACTCCCAAAATGTTATTAAAATCCACTAATTTAGATGTTCCACTACTATATCCTGTACAAAATTTTCTCATCTTTCCTTTCAAATGAAAGCAACAGAATCGTCTTCCGTAGTATAGTTTTTAAAATAGAGCCAGTTGGAGGCAACAGAGTTCAAAACAAAAAAAAAGTTCTATATCTATTTCATTGTTGAAATTCGAACATACGCGTATAAGGATTTTTTTTTCATCAAATATGATCGTCTATTACCTCCTGAGGGAATCTGGATAAATTTATTTCATGCGAGAAAGGTGTTTTCTAACTTTAAGGGGATGAATCAAAAATCAAATTTCTCTTTTATATTCAAAAAATGGGATGTGTGTAAGTTTTTAAAATAGAGCCAGTCGGAGGCAACAGAGTTCAAAACAAAAAAAAAGTTCTATATCTATTTCATTGTTGAAATTCGAACATACGCGTATAAGGATTTTTTTTTCATCAAATATGATCGTCTATTACCTCCTGAGGGAATCTGGATAAATTTATTTTATGCGAGAAAGGTGTTTTCTAACTTTAAGGGGATGAATCAAAAATCAAATTTCTCTTTTATATTCAAAAAATGGGATGTGTGTAAGTTTTTAAAATAGAGCCAGTCGGAGGCAACAGAGTTCAAAACAAAAAAAAAGTTCTATATCTATTTCATTGTTGAAATTCGAACATACACGAACATACAAGGATTTTTTTATTCATCAAATATGATCGTCTATTACCTCCTGAGGGAATCTGGATAAATTTATTTCATGCGAGAAAGGTGTTTTCTAACTTTAAGGGGATGAATAAAAAATCAAATTTCTCTTTTATATTCAAAAAATTAAAAAAAACATGCAAAAAATAAACGATCAATGTATTGTGCATCATTTTCATGGTGCCGTCCGTATCTATGTAAATAAGTTCAAATTTACGGGATACGTACGAACGGCAATTCTGACATTACGTTTTACCTTCCACTTCACTTTCCTTGGTTCGGCCATTGCTCGTGAAAAAACGAATTTGTTTACAAAACAAACGTATCTTTTGGTAACAAATGCATTCGTTAGCAAAATAGCTGCTCGCGCTTTATTGTCGAATCATAACAGTGCAGAAGGATGTTTTTAGTATATCTTTTCGCCTTTCTTTCCAAGCAATATGTACTTCTGTTTGGCTGATGTCACATTAGGCGGATTTGCCGCCGCGACGGTTTTTTTTTCTCGATATGAATTCGCTTCCAAAACCGCCCCGCTCTGTGTGACATGGCCCATTCACAATACACTGTAGATCCTTCGCTGCGGTTTTTCTCGCGGAATCCGTGGCGGCGAATCCGCCTAATGTGACATCAGCCTTTGGCTCCCATCGGCGGGTAAATGAGTACTATCAGCTTACGGCGATGGTGACAAGAAGTAATGCTGATTGTGGCTCCAATGATTTCGCTCAGGGAGGAGGAGAATGCTGTGCATATACCAGGAAGGAGATCTGGAAAGGGCCCTTACAAGTAAGTTTTCACGAATATATATTTGATTATTTTTTCCTTCAGTCATTTTCCTTAGCGAGTTGATGGGCCTGATTTTCGAATACACTTACGGTGGAAACGAAATAAACGGCATGCCATTGAACTACGTTCTACGAGCTAGTGAAGTTTCGAAGATAATAATGAGTTTTCAGGCAGAATGAGCACTTTTCAAATAAAAAAACATTAATGAAAATTAACTTCTTCGTATCAAACTGGTATTCAATGTCAGTGGAAATTTTGTTTTCTTCATGTGGTATAATAATCTCATACGAAAATTTCATCCGAAGATAATTTGATATTATAATGATAAGTTTAGTGGGAAACTAATCTTGTATCCAGATGTCGACACCGTACCGTTGTCATCGCGAATACGTTTCATTCCGTTTCCACCGTGAAGTCTATTCGTAGTGTAATTGAGAATCAGGCCCGATATTGAAACCATAACCACACACCCAAACAAAAAGTAAATAATTCTGAAAGTTACGTTTCGCTACTCGTCTCACGTCATGTCCTGAAAGTGCCAAGAACGAAACACCTATCGTTCATCATCTTGGGTTTAGTGCAATGATCTGAGATGCCAGGTTTGAAGACATGTCTTCATTGTGAAGACATTTGACTTACTGTGAAGACATTTGA
Source organism: Toxorhynchites rutilus septentrionalis (assembly GCF_029784135.1). NCBI lineage: Eukaryota > Metazoa > Arthropoda > Insecta > Diptera > Culicidae > Toxorhynchites > Toxorhynchites rutilus. Next base: position 145,203,129 of record NC_073745.1, on the reverse strand, counting down.
TTTTGAGAAGACATTTTGAAGACATTATAAAATATGTGAAGATATTTCAGCATGATAGCGTACGTGGGTTTTTGAGAGATATTATTTCCATTAATTTCTAACTATTAACTGAAAATATCGTCAAAATAAGTAGGGTTTTTGTCTCAGTGTCATTCGATCGTTTCTTTATCAGTTTCACTTGTTAACTTTTGTTCTTAGTAAGCAATAGATACTTTTATCTCGGGGTCATTCAAACTCTTTCAGGCAGAAAATCCACAAGCATATGGAATGAATTCAACAATAAAGCGACTTTTACTTCAAATTCTGGGTAAATTCAAGTGGTCTGAGTACATATTGTCTCTAGAAGACATTTGTTCATTTGAGCTCGAGAATTGGAATGATTGTGGAATTGTATTATTTTGGGCCTACACTATACAATAGATTAACCTAGATCTTTCAAACGACCGCTTCATAAATCGAAGGTTTTTCGGTTACATACCGTTTCAATAATTAGTTTTATGGATATGGTTTGAGCTACAACCAGAACTTCAAAACTGAAATAAACAAATTGAGTTATCAAAGTTCCGTTTTTGTAGAAGAACTGGGGCTATATTCACTCGATTAACGGTCATCAATCAATGATATCAAGCCAATTATCATTTCCAAACTCATAAAATTTAGTTCACAGTTGCGAGAAATATTCTTTGTTCACATTTATTGAAATGAACTTTAAAACATCAAGGCGAGTTTTATTGAATGCGCTATATAATAATACCAACTAGAATAAACATTGAACAAGTTATCAAACTTTGTTCAAAAGTAAGTTATGAGTTTTAGTTTTCTCTGAAATGATTGTGAAGACATTTGAAGAAGTTTTTTCGTACCATGTGAAGACATTTGAAAAAAAAATCACCCGGCATCCCTGGCAATGATATACATCTGAGGTAGGGTTGTGTCTCGTTCACCCGAACACCATTCACTCGAAACACGTTTACCCGAAGCACATTTACCCGAATGTAACACATACCCGAATGCGACAAATGCCCGAATGGACATTTACCCGAGTGCAACGTTTACTCAAATGTAACATATACCCGAATGCGACATTTACCCGAATGCAATATTTACCCGAATGGAATGTTTACCCGAATGAAGAAGGAAAAATTCCAACAAATCAGTCGAATCTACTGTTACGAAGTTACGAAGTGAAATGAGAAATTGTAGTGAGGAAACTCGAAAAAGATGTGTCATTTTTAAAAATTAGTGTAGGCACAATTGACATACCGTCTTCATTCCTTTTCCTTTTCTTTAAGGTCAAGAGATCATTCAATAATGAGCATGGGCTATGGAATATTTCGAAAATTAAGCAGGTAACTTTAACATCAAAAATTTAAATGAAAATGTGAAAAGAATAGATGAGGAAAAATGGTACTTACGGGTTTACCACCGTAACCCCCTTTTCATCATGAATTTATTCTTTCGTGATGAAATTTATTGTGAGATCAAAGTAACGGGGGAGAAGTCCTCATTTAACGAGGATAAGGAACCGAGGCGGCACCAAGTCACCGAGGTGACGCCATCCGAGTCGGGGGCCGACCCGCGCTTGTGGTCAACTCGGATTGCTCGGATTCCCGCGCATAGGTCTGTGAGACCGAGAAATCAATTATTCGATCATTTCTCAGAAAACATCAACATTACAACTTTGCGATCGTGGTCACCACCAGAGGTCGACGCTATACCACTGTCCAAGGCGCCTAGAAGTATATCCGAAGGTGAGGCCGTTTCGTCACTAAGTTGATTAGGGGAGCGGTATATGAAAACAGTACGGAGGAAAGCAGAAGGGGAATTATTTGTTTGTAGCGTGAAAGAGACATACTGATCACGAGCGAGCTTCGGCATTAGCATATTGTGTTTTGTTTACAAACAAAACACAGTAAACTTCCAATGGCTGAAGAGCGGTTTTAGCCATTTGGCCCACCTTAGGATGTACTTCTAGGCGCCTTGCCACTGTCATCGCGGATGTCAAATTCAGGGATGTCAGGTGATTTTTTCAAATGTCTTGACATGATACGGGAAAATGTTTTCACAGTATGTCACATGTCTTCGAAATGACCTGCTAACTTCCGGGAAAGAGGAGCCATTCGACGTTCAATTCGGTTGAAAGCATTGCGTCCTGGAGCATTTGTAGCAACGAATATTGCATCGAAATTTAATTGATTAAAATGATAAATCGAAAAGATCTATAAGCTTTTCAAAACGAGGGTTCTCGTCTGGTCCTCCATCCACATTAATAATGAATACTGATTTGATTATTCCTTGATACCCAATAATGTCGAATTCAGGCAGCTCGCATACCCTGTTGAAACAGAGCCCATGAGAAAATGCGTCCGAGAGCAATGATTCCCTTAACACTAAACCTACCGATGTTTCATGTATACCTATTCTTACCACAGCGGGTCAAGTGACCCTTTATAAATAGTTTATGAACAATAATTCGATTTATACAGTTTTGTTGAGAAACGTGGCATGCCATATTTCTCCTGTATATTTCGACATTTTGGGATAGCAATTATTAGCAAAATATTTAACTTACAATTTTTGACACGCAAAATAACACTGTAGCTTGGAATGGTTACTGTTAGCTCGATTGGATAGTCAGCAATACAATTAATTCTGATCATTCAATATTCATTCACAAATACAACAAAATGTATAAAGCAATAGCAAAAAATGTGTAATGCAATGGTTGTGTATCACAACCACACATACAAAAATCATATTACTCACGAATGTGAGCTCAATTATACCTCGAACTCGATGCAATTCAATATAAGAAATTTCAGTAGAGAATAAAAATAAATTCGCAAAATGATTTATTATCCTGCAGCAAACTTGAATATTGCCTATATCGTTCCTTCGATGTGAAGCTGAGCGAATTTTTTCACATCCTGTTGCACCAATCTTGATTGCCTTGTTCCAATGATGTGATGTGGGTAGAAGCTACTGTCAAAACAACGCGAATTCGTATTTTTTCGCAGCAAAAACTTGGGAGGTTCCAGAGTACGTTTATGACAAGGTAACCTGGACTCGAAGTGGACACGATTCACTTATACATTCTCATTTATGACATCTTAGCTTTGACGAGAAGCAACGATCGCAAAGCAATTCATAACAAGTGTATTTTTTTTTGTTGCGAATATTACGTTTTTTGCTACTTTTTTTTTGAAAATACGTCAATAATACGTGAGATAGAAGAGTTAGCGAACCATTAAAGTTAAAACAACGGAGCTAGTACCCAGAATGTGTTGTTTCTGTGCTGCTTTTTGAAACTGGTCTTTTTACGGGGCCTCGACGGCGAAGGAATATATATATAAAATATTTTTATTTCCAGACAACTCTGGCTCGATGTGTGGCACCTGAATACCTGAGCGTTCAGTCATTGATGCCCGGGCTCGAGTCCAACTCGAATTATTAAAACATATCCCACAAATTACCATTTCATCGATTCCCGAGGTAAGTGTCCATTCGGAAGAAATGGCTTCGATTCTTCGGACAGTCTAAAGTCTAAACAGCAATACTAATAACATGTACATTTGCTCGCTTCACTTCAGTCCAGATTGCTTCATGCATTTCGATGGCTTGGACGTACAATATCGTCGAAAAGTGATACGAACAGGTAAATTTAAACAAATCCAGATTATACAATTAGTACAAAAAATTGTTTATTTTTAGCTGTTTCTACTGTCAGAAATGCCAACGATTACATGCCTCGGGAAATCAAAACCAAAAGGCTCGCCGAAAGGTCTTATTGACATAAAGCAAGAGGTGAGTCCATTAAAACATCCGTAACATCCACAGAATCGGTCCAGTTTTCTAATGGGATGAATCATAACTATCCCGAGAGGGATATTTTGTCAAAGGAAATCGAGAGCAGCACCATCAACATCTCTGATGAGAAACCTAGCGATTCGACCGGTTCTGCTAGCTTAATTCAAGCACTGCGACAAGAGGTATCGGAGAGCTACAGAAAGCTTCAGGAAGCTAAAATCTGAATTGCCGAACCACAATTTCCTCTATGTTTTGATCAGATAGGAAACCTAATTGAATTATCTTAACGATGCAATGAATAAATATATACATTAAGCTAAAATACAATAGAAATAACCTAATTTAGACAAATTCATAATACCGTTCCATGATACTTGCAAAGCTAACACGTCACAGCTTCACTACTATTGATGCACTAGTTAGTCCAGACTACCTTATCATAAACGTACCCTGGGGAGGTCCTATCTCTTTTCGCTCTTTCGCAAATGATCCCGTGCTTCGTGCTGATTGGTTGACGAAAAAATTCGTAAAAATTCCCGTAAATTTGTCTTCATTGTGAAGGGTTGGAAAACAAGCTTTAAACACATAACAACGCGTGCCTTATCATCTTCGTTGGTAGCTGTTCAAGCAAATAAGGGAGCGTGAATTTATTTAGAAATAAAATGGAAACAAACAAACGTAACGATCACGGCAACTCCCCCTTCCCTCCCCCCTATGTCACATCAAGTAACACAACCTCGGCCCCCTCTTCCCTTGCCCCTTCTTGCGTAACGTAATTTACGCACGATGCCTTATAAGCTATGAGCAAGCATAGGTTGCCCAGGGGCTGGTTTTCGGGTTGTCCTTATAATCAATATGTGTATTATATGCGCGACCACCCATAAACACACACAATCTGGCATCACTGTGCCAACCATTCATAATCCGATCGCTCTCTCCATTGCGCAGCCCGTATCTTACGGCCGGCGTAAATCGCGAGAGCATCGCCATTCCGCTCTCTGTTTTGCTTCCATTCCGCTTTGGGCTTCCTCTTCGTCTAATGGTTCGCAGCTGTTTTCCCGATGTTTTCATTTCATATATGCTTCACGCTATGCGCGACGAGACGCTCTGAACAGCTTTTTGTCTGCGACTCTTTCACCCGCAGTTTAGTTTCGTTGAAGACTTCAACCGGTTTGGATTGGTAGCTTTGTCATCTGTTACGGAAGAAAAAAACATCATTAGGATTTTTTTCTGCTGTTGTTTGCTCTTCTCGCTGAAGAATTGAGCCGGTTCTTGGGATGTGAACACAGCACAGAATTATATGTATTTGAATACAATGGAATTATTCTCGTTGGTGATTTATGGTCAAATTATGCGTTTTTGCGCGAGAGTGCGTTGAGTGTTGTGTGTTTTGGGTTTGCCTTCCCCGGCTCGCACTGCAGTGCTTTAGCATGAATAATGAATAAGTGAGTTTGTTTTCGACGGAGAAATTGGCCTCGCAATGGAGAATATCAATGCTTAAAATTAAACATAACGCATAGCGGAGAGGAAGTGAGGCGACAGTTCCAGTATTTTAATGCTACCCGAAGTTGTGAGAGTGTGTTATGTAGAAGGCTGCTAAAAAGAAACAAAATTAAGAAAAAAATATATGAACGAATGAAATAGATAACAGAGTCACATGTGTTTTGTGTAACTTTCTTTACATTACTCTATTTCCATTCGCTGGTGCACTTGAAATTGTTTCCAACAAGAGAAACCTATGTTGGGTGGAAGTGTTCTCTCTTTTTTGTGTGTATCTGAGGCCGTTGAACGACGGTTCAAAAAGTTCGAAAGTTAAAAGCCACAGACTCATTGTGTTACAAATGTTCCCGTTTTTTCTAACTGGAGTTATACGGTGTGTTTAGAAAGGGATCATTACTGCGTACGGTTGGGGAGGAACATGTTTCGAAAGATTTACTTCCTTCGGCTGCTGCTGGCATTGGCTGGAGCGCAACGACGACGCCAGTAAACGATGGGTCGTAGAATGTAACATATGTTGAAAACGGTAAGATAACAGGGTTCCGAGGGTGGAAATGGATGCTACTATAATGTGATTTGCCTCAGGATGTCGGTAGGTTTTGGGTAGAATACACTGAAACCGGTAATTTGTAAAAACAATAAATCAGTGTTCGTGTTTGCTCGTTACGCCCACAACTGTTGACAGTCGGAGATGTTCTTTGATGTTGTCTGAGCTAAGTGGATTTAAATTCAATGTTTATCCACAGCTGCGAGCAGAGATGCCAACCTTCCTGATTTTTCAGGATTTCCCATACTTTTTGGCACCCTCCCTGATATCCTGACAAACACTCAATTTTCCCTGATTTTTATAAAATGATCCTAATCGCACAACGTGTTAATTTTGTTAAATTATACTATAAAAATTATGAAAAACCGGCAATTGTTTTTCGAGCATTACGGACGGATTTTGGTCGTCATGGACGGCCTACAGAGCACACAATCGCTAATGTAGTGCGTAAATTCGAACAAACTGGATCCGTTGCGGATATTGTGAAACCTGTGCATCATCGTAATGTGCGTTCGGCCGAAAATATTGCTGCTGTTGCTGCCAGTGTAGATGATGACCCGAATGTTTCGATTCCACAGCGTGCTCAGCAATTGGGCTTGTCAAGCACATCATTGTGGCGAATTTTGCATTTGGACTTGCACCTACATCCATATAATGTCCAACTGGTACAAAAATTAGAGCGTGGTGACCATGGAATGCGTCGGGCATACGTCGATTGGGTGAACGAACAACAGCAGCAAAATGCTGAATTTTCGCATCAAATTTTCTTCAGCGATGAGGCACATTTCGAGCTCGGTGGCTATGTGAACACCCAAAATTTCCATATATGGGGCTCAGAAAATCCACACGTGATTGTTGAGAGGCCATTGCATCCGCCAAAAGTCACTGTTTGGTGCGCATTATGGTCTGGTGGAGTCATCGGGCCGTATTTCTTTGAAAATGAGCACGGCGAGACGGTAACTGTGAATGGTGAGCGCTATGGCCGCATGTTAACCGATTTTTTTTTGCCACAAATTGAAGATATGGATACGGATGACATGTGGTTTCAGCAGGACGGCGCCACGTGCCACACAACACGACCGAACATGGCCATATTGCGAACGAAATTTGAGGGACGCATAATTTCGCGTTTCGGTGATGCCAATTGGCCGTCCAGAGCGATTTGAACCCGCTAGACTTTTTTTGTGGGGTTATGCGAAAGACCGTGTCTGACCGAAATAAGAAGTTGCAAGAATGATCCGTGAGACACGACAAATGAATTAGCAGGTACGCTACATATGTTTAAAATCTCCGTTCATGTGCATTAGTTGAAACATGGTTACGTAAATCTTTACGACTTGTGCGTTTTATCTATGCATCGATTTTTTTTAGAGCAAATCGTGGCGGGTGATGAAAACGGGTTATTTTAAACAATTCGACTGACCCGGTCTTCACCCGAAAAAAAATTATGATCGGGTTCAGGTGGTATTGGAGAGGAATTCTGTATTGTGAGCTTCTACCAAGCAACCAGTCGATACATTCCTACAAATACTGCTCGCAACTGGACAAATTAGCTTCCATAATTAGATAATGTTTAGAATTTTTAGGTTACCTGAAAGATTTCAGAGCTTCCTGAATTGATTGCAAAACAACACTGTACATATAAAATTTAAATAATAATAATTTTGTTTTCTCAAAAATGGGTACGAACTTTCCGGACAACCCAATATGAGCTATCCTGATTTTCCCTGTTTTTTTTTCATTCTCCCTGATTTAAAAAAAATAGTTGGCAACCCTGGCTGCGAGCTTCATATGCGGAGTGCGGAGTGATACTCACTATGCACATCGTCATGTTTTAAAAATTTCAAACGGGGACTTGAAATGTTACAAAACATGTGTGAGAAGCATAAGATCGATGTTCAGTCAGACCGGACTAAGAAACATAAAATTTCGCTGACAAAAAAGTTATTTTAAAAACTAAAATTCATTTTTTTGAGTAATTTTGTATGAAGACTCCTGAAAAAAAAATGTTTTGCTCGTAACATTTTTGTGTGTAAATTCTCACGTTTGACATGCTCAATTCTCACGTTTGACAGATCAACTTTCTATCTTTTATAGTTTTTGGAATATAAGTCATTTTTGTGTGAAGACTCCTGAAAAAAAGAATGTTTTGCTCGAAACATTTTTGAGTGTAAATTCTCACGTTTGACATATTGTTGACATGTTTCTAAATAGAGAAAAGTTAGCGGAACATGTAATTTGTTATAATTTATACATAAAAATGTTACGAATTAAACATTAATCCGATTCCATGCTGCTAAACAATGTATCCGATTCCATGCTGCTCGCTCTCAGCTCTCTAGAGCACTGAGAGCAAAAGGCAGACAATCGGATATCCCCGTCCGGGATATCTTAGGTAGCCGTGATCCTGATCTTCTGCTTCATCTATACCTGTTCCTCAGAAACGCCGATGTCAACGTTTAATGATGTTTCCTTCGTTGTGTCCCTGTTTCATATCCCTCCTATCCGATCTATAAACTTTTACTTAGTCGCGGCAATACATACACACACTCTTTACAGATACACGGGCCAAAGGTTGTGCAGTCCACTGATCATTCAACAAGAGCCAAAGGTTGTATCGCTCATGACAACTCTACACGAGCTGATGTTTGCGCCGGCTAGTGACCATTCTATCCTGGATTCCTCGAGTCGAGAAGACGCACCACGCTAGATATGTGGTACAGACTAGGGGGCGTTGCTGATTAATGGTCAGCTGCATCCCAAAAGGAAGTATCCCGTGTCGGGCACCGGTACAGAGCATTGGAGACAGCAACATCACAATTACGAAAACACTTGTAATACTAACCTCGAGCCAACCGCGAGTAATCGGTTACATATTACTAACATAGTTATAAGGCAAACATTGTCGAAATATTGAACTCCCGGCTCCGTCAGGTTGACGCCATATGAGCCTTAATAAAAATATATATTTTGGATAAAAAAAAAAATAAACATTAATAGTATTTTTATACTTACAAAATTCTTGTCAAAGGATGAAATGCAGGAAATTCAAATTTTCACAAAAAAAAAACCGAAAAAATTTCGCTGACAAAAAAGTTCTTTTAAAAACTAAAATTCTTTTTTTTGAATTTTTTTTTTAATTCCCAAATATATATATATATATATATATATATATATATATATATATATATATATATATGAATATCCCTTACATTTTCCAACAAGTCGTCCATACATCGGAAGATGGGCACTTTTACAATTAAAAATTTATAGTATTTTTTCAAAGAAAAAAAAAGGAAAAGTTGTTGTTCGAAAAACTTTTTCCATGTGAATGTGCCCATCGTCCGATTTATGGAAAACTTGTTGGAAATTTTAAGGGCTATTTATATCATTTTTTTTTTCAGATTTTGAAAAGTATATGTCTCAAGAAAAAATGAATATTAATTTTCAAAATTTTTTTTTCCAAAAAATTCTTTTATAATTTTTAATGAAAACCTGTAATTAATTTCCTACATTTTATTCTCTGACCAACTAAAAGAAACACTTCAAAAAAATCTATCAGATCTAAAAAATTTTAGTCAAAGTGGAATGTAGGAAATTATTTTGGTTTTCATTAAAAATTATCAAAGATTTTTTTGGAATCATTGAAAAAAAATATTTTGAAAATTAAAGTTCATTTTTCTCGAAAACATATACTTCTAAAATTCTGAAAAAAAATAGATCGGACGATGGGCACATTCACATGAAAAAAGTTTTTCGAACAACTTTTTAATTTTTTTTTCTTTGAAAATATACTATTAATGTTTAATTCGTAACCTTTTTATGTATAAATTATCGCAATTTACATGCTTTGATAACTTTTCTCTATTTAGAAACATGTCAAGAACATGTCAAACGTGAGAATTTACACTCAAAAATGTTTCGAGCGAAACATTATTTTTTTCAGGAGTCTTCATACAAAAATGACTTATATTCCAAAAACTATAAAAGATATAAAGTTGATGTCTTCGACAAAAGTTTATATTTTAACAAGGTCTAAAATTTTGTCGAATACACTATATCGCTATCTTGACTTTAAACAAAATTAGGATAAGTTGTATTTTTTAAAGAAAACAAGAAAAAGTTGTTGTTCGAAAAACTTTTTCCAAGAAAAAGTGCCCATCTTCCGATGTATGGACGACTTGTTGGAAATTGTAAGGGCTATTCATATATATTCATATATATTTGGGAATTTTAAAAAAATACGTTTTTGAGAAAAATGAATTTTAATTTTTAAAGTAACTTTTTGTCAGCGAAATTTTCTTCCAAAAAACATTTTGGTTTGTTTTTGTGAAAATTCAAACAATTTCCTACATTTTGTCCTTTGACAAGAATTATGTGGGTATAATAGTTTTGAAATTATAATTTTTGTTAAAAATTAAGAAAAAAAATTTGTCTTTTTCCACAAAGTAGTCTAATTATTTTTCGAATATTTCAAGTATGTAAAGTTGCTTAAATGACCCATGTCTTAATACCCACAACGTTTCACTGCTATCTGAGATAGTGCTGCCAACTCCTAAGACGAGTTGGCATGAAATTCGTCATAATTATTATTTCGAGTAAATCAAATTCTAAGTTTGAACCTGTGTTGTTTTAGTAGCTTTCAATCATCCTCCCCAATTATTTTTCTACAGTTCTTAGTTACTTTCTAACATGGGCATATAGTGTCAAAGCTCTCTATAGCGACATCGCAAGGGACCGTCGTTATAGCGAATTGTCGCAATAAGAAACTATCTTTATAGAGAACTCGGATTTGGCTAGAAAGTCAATATAAATACAGGTTGGACTCGATTATCCGGGATTCAATTATTCGGAATTTTAGACTCGATTATCCGGAGTATTTTATTTTTGATTTTCGGAAATTTTGAATAATTGGTATGAAAATTCCATATTGAATAGCTAATATGGGTATCAAATGAAAGGGCTTAACTAGTAGGATGCAGTTAATTAAGAAAAATGAAAAATCCAAGATGGCGGCCACTACAAAATGGCGGTTCACATATTTTATCAGGACCCCATCAATATGGGTATTAAATGAAAGGGCTTAACTAGTAGAATACAGTTTTTTTTATGAAAAATGCAAATCCAAGATGTCGGCCACTACAAAATTGCGGATCACATATTTTCTTCTTTTAATTCTACTGTCATTATAAAACTGCGTATTCCATGATCTTGAAAAATTCAATTTGGCCACCGCTAAGATGGCTGAATGGCTTGACTTGGAGAATACACTACACTATGAAAAACATAAATTCGAAAAGGTCGCCGCCACAAAATGCTCGACTAGAATACAGTACATTATAGAAATATTCCGAAGAAAGTTAGGTAAGAAATAAAAATTTAAAAAAATCCTTTTTGAATAGTTTTAATGTAGAGAAGTATACTGATGATACAAATAATTTACTGAAAACTAGAAAATAAAATAATTAAAAAAACGTTTTGTTAAACGGTTTAATGTTTAATGCTAGAAATTATCAGACAAGTAGCAGTTAGTAGTTATCACATCCGTTCATTCATTAATTTAGGGCAATGATGACACTAAAATATAATCGTGGGGTATATGATGAGACAACTAACTCTGGATAATGAAAATCCAATGTTTATTTCTTACCTAATTTTCTTCGGAATGTTTTTATGATGTATTGTATTCGATTAGTCAAATCATTTCATTTGATACCAATATTGAGGAGTTTGCAAAAAATACATAGTCGACCATTTAGTGGCGGCGACCTTTTTGAATTTATGTTGTTTATTATGTTTTTTGTTCTCCAAGTCATGTCATTCAGCCATTTTTTAGCGACGGCCAAATTGAATTTTTCAAGATCATGGAATACGTAGTTTTATAATGACAGTAGGATTAAAGGTATCTTCCAAATTTCAGATCAATCAGTCAACAGCAACGGATTCAATTTTCTATTGATGGTTGTCAAACTACAAACATTCAAACATACATACAAACAGTTTAAGCTGAATGAAACCATTTAAAAAGTCATTAGATGTTTGGGGACTGCGGCCATCTTGGAGTTGGATTTTTCATGATCTGCTATGTTCTACTAGTCGCGAACTATCTTTTGATACCCATATTGGATTGGATTTGCATTTTTCGTATTACGTATTACTGTATTCCACTAGTCAATCCCTTTCATTTGATATACATATTGACGGGGTTCTGAGAAAATATGTAATCTACCATTCTGTTGCGGTAGTTATCTTTGATTTACATTTTCCATAAATAATTGTGTTCTACTGGTTGATGAGATTTTGAGAAAATAGATACATAATAAATTTTGTAGCGGTCGCCATCTTGGGTTTTCAAGATCATACGCAGTTTTATAATGACACCAGAGATAAAGATGTGTTTCAAATTTCAGATCAATCGGTCAACAGGAAGAGGGTTAAATTTCTATTAATGTGGTACATCGCTACATACAAAGTTACAAAGTTACAAAGTTACAAACATACAAACGGGTCAACCTAGATAAAACCGTTTAATAAATAACTGCTAATCATAATTATATTATGTGTACCGAGCGAAATTTGTTTTTTTATGACTCGATTATCTGGAGGATTCGATTATCCGCAGTGAAAAAAAAATCAATACTCCGGATAATCGAGTCCGACCTGTATATGCCATAATCCTGGATGTTTGCAATAGAAGTGTGATTGTTTGCTAATACTAACTCTTTTTTTATTTTGTTGCTTAGTCCGGTCTGGCTGAACACCGATCATATATAGAGTACTAGCAGACCCGGCAAACGTTGTTCTGCCATATAAATTACTTCTAGTGAATATTTTGACTGTTGAATAAAAAATAACTAATGTATGTACATGTATTGCAATACATGTGTGTTCAAATGTTTCAACGATCTATAAAATTAATTGATTATGATCGATGAAGGATAGATTCCACGTGGATATCGAGCAGATACGTGAAGATTGGACCGTGTATTGCATTGGACCGTGGGAACTTCCCGAACCTGAGTGTGATGTGGAGATGGAGATGAGATCTATGATGTACAGAGAAGTGGACCGGATCGATCGGATCTCAGGATTCGTCTTTTGCATTCAGAAATCTGATCATTCGTGCTATGAAATGTAGCAAACTTGCCTCGGCGCAAAATAAACTTCAAAATAAGTAATCCGTATTCGTGGAGCAATTTAATCTGTATCAGATTAGTAGACACGTTTACAATTTGGATGAAAATCATTACTCGATGTTGTTTAAATACTTAGAAAACAGTCCGAACTTAACGATTCTTCTATAAATCTTGTATACATCCAGCAACATGTTGGACGAAATACGTGTAATTTTGTAATAGAGCCCATTCAAGACTGCATTTCTTTTGTTTGAACACACGTGTTGTCGTTTGAACAAAGGCTGTGTAGGTGTTACTCGTGATAGCGTCTCGCTATCATTTCTCGAACCGCTTTTGTTGATTGTCTCATAGGAATCGCAGTCGTTCGCTCTCTACCTTTGCGAATATGTTGACCATGGATTATTGACACAGCCCAAAACATCCTAGAATGACGTTGTCCTGACTGCGCCAATTCATCAAACGACACACATAAGAATCCATCGAGGGCACTCTTTTGTTTGTTTCGTCTTCTCCAACCACATAATATTGAAATATTGATTCAAAATGAGTAATGATGTTCCTAATAATTAAAGTAACTGTGGCTCATTGGATCTACAAACGTGCTCTTCAATCGGTTTTTTATCAAGATTGACGACAATAGCGTGACTGTTATTTTGCATTCCGAGCATGGGTGTGATTAGAATAATTTCAATAATTCATTGTGCTCATCCAAAAAGGCTTCCAGCTCGCCGGCGATATTCCTAGTTTTAGTCGAATTGAAGTTACTTGCGTATGTGTAGGGTGAAATTCGATGAAGAGGACGAAGTGCCATCTGGCATTAAACAACGTAAATAAATTCGTCCTGTTTAAAAAACGAACGACGAATCAATTATTTGGTATCGTTTATATAAAAATACATATATCGCGATAAAAAAGGAGATGAGGGTGAAAATTGGTTATATATGGTTATAAGTTTTTTTCAAGATTTTTTTTGCATGGGACCACCCTAATCGGTATCAAATATAAAGTAATAGGTATCCTAGCGGTATCATATATAGTTAACGACCTATTCTCATGCCTACCAAGTTTTTTGAGTATAATATCATTAAAATCGGTCGAGCCGCTTCGGAGGAGTTTAACTACGAACATCGTGACACGACAATTTTATATATAAGATTATTCTTTTTTTTGTTCACGGAGACATTAAACCAGGGGTGCTCAAAGTATTCCATATTGACCCCTTTGGGGTTTTGACGTAGAACTACGTCTTTCAGGAAGGGTGCCAAATTAGAGAACAGGTCACGTTTTCATGAATTAAAGTTAACGTTAATAACTATTTACACTGTGAATGAATTCTCATGATTTGCATACCAATCGAATCGGAAATTCTCTAAGATTTGCTATTTTTGCTATGCTATACATTACAAGAACTTCCTTTTTTCCCATACATTTGTTCTCCGATTTGTGTGCTAACCCTACCCGTATTTCGAATGCTTATAACTCGAACATTTCTTAACAGATCGAAAAGATGTTTGTATCAATTGATGGGGAATATTTCTACGCGTCTATCACAAATAATACAACTAATAAAATGTTATTTTTCAGAGGATAAACAATTGAACAACTGTGAAATATCAAGCGTAATCTAATCGCCCTAGCTGCCCGGTTTTGGTTGGTTCGATTTACGGTTACCCCAACACAGACTTCAAAATCAATGTACCTGGGGAATCCGCTTTGCAAATACATGCAAGTGGGGGAGGGAAATTTTGTTGCCATCGAAGTATGTTCCCTAGTACAGCCATCAAAACCAAGGTGATGCCAAATGTTACTATGATTACTTACACAGCAAATGCGTTGAATTCAATTGAATTCGAAAATTGTTCCATTCAATCAATAATTTAATCAATACAAACAAATGATTACCAAGTCAACAGTAGTCCCACGTCAACGTTGTGGTTATATCATAGATATAACCCACCCATTTTTTCATCTCTTTTGGGATTGCACCCATAAAAAGTCTAAACGATGTCAACAGGGATCGAACCAAGACCGACTGGAATGCAAAGCTGTTTTACACTACCACGCTATCCGAACACAACTCCTGGTGCTGTTGCATATATGCGTGATATAAATATTATGAAATGAAGTTGAAAAGCGTTTTCTAAAAGTAAAAAGAAGATCGTGAATGTGAATCTATATCTTTCTCGCACCGAGCCGTGCGTGTGGCAAAGTATGAGAAAAGCTTTAATGCGCTCGCTCATATTGATCTTATATTGCAACACCATATATATTATAAATTTGTATACCAGTATTTGAGATTCATGATATTTTCTGTTAATTTCAGGCTCATTTAATGTAATAAATCGGGATGACAAAACATTTGCTAGAAAGGAATTTTAGGTGTACCTTTGAAATGTATAATTTGTATAATTTGTTACATACAACAAAACGGTGCATTGACTTGTTCCTGCTTTACTTGCACAACAATCGGTCGATGGTTCCCAGGGTATGGAGTCATTCTGTCACGCATTTTCTTAAATATATAAATTTGGTGTACTTTATTCTCACTCATGCTAGGCGCCAGGTTCAATTTCAAACAACCGGCGTCTTTTCGAAATGCTCCCTGAATCGATCACAACTCTCCTGTTTCAGTAATAATACAATATTCAACATATAACACATATTCATCATAGAATGAACGGAATGAGCCTGCTCGATATCCAGATCATTTTGGATTTTTCTAGGAATTGAACTTCCTTTCAGTGCTACATATCCTGAATCTGGACGTCATGTTTTTTCGTGTTCCAGGGTTCCTCAAATCTAACTTGTGAAATTGAATTTGAAAATTGAATTTTATACACTGTTCCGAAGGGGTTCATATAGAGCTGGTATGCCTCACACAGCGAAAACTGCTCCCCTAGAATTCCCGCTACAGTTTTCCCCACAATTTGCAATGTGTACTGCGAATACTTCCTGCCGCCTTTTACCTGTAGTTTCGAGACATTTTGCTCACAAAATAAATGTCGGAAATGCCTTCAGAAATATACATTGAAAGTGGGTGAATGGCAACTAGGTAGGTTAAAGCCTATTTAATACAAACAAGTTGAAGTACAAAAATAACGTAAAGATACGTGATAGGTGAGAAACTGTAATACAATTTCTTGGTTACTAGATCTTTGCTGCAGTAAATGTGTAACCTAGTAAATTTGTTCAGTAAATGAATAGCAAAACCTACATTCACAATTATATTGCTATTGATTCTAATAATGAATTAAACATTCAATACATTCAATAAGAAGTAAACATGCGTTAAGAATACTCAAGTAACAATGATAGAGCATATCTGATCATGTTTTTGTATTAAACTAAGCACTACATGCACTTTTTCCAATTCATTTAAATAATGGGTCAAACTAAACAACCTCGTTCACCTCGTTTTACGATACTTTTGAGATTTTTGCAATAGTGTCGGTGAGAGCAAATTTGTGTCAAATTCAATGATACGAGTATCTTCCAAATAATTGACATGTTGGAAAATTGTGTTTGTTATCGTTGAGAAGAATTTTTCTATTAATATTTTGGTGTGAAGTAAATAAAAAATTTAGTTTCAACAGTTGTACAAGAGCATCCTCGATCCGCCACTAATCAGCTTGTGTTTGCCTTTTTCTTGAAGATGATGGACACGAGTCCCATCAACATACCGACAGAAACGCGTAATCCTATACTCGACATGTTTTGAAGCAGTTGACTCCATTCGTGTCTCACTTGTTTCGGTTGTTTCGGTGCTTCCCTGTTTATCTAGGTCAGTATTTACCCTTGAATACAAATTCTGGTTTGAATTGACAAAACTGCGTACCCATAAATAATACGCCTAAGTCCACCGTTTATCGGCCATACTGTTTAATTACCGCATGAGCCGCCCTCGCACACGCAAAGCTGTAAACATAAATCTGGGGTGAAATAATAGCCTAAACGAGATCACAATCCGGCAAAGCACAGCACACAAACACACAGATGCATCACGAAACCAAGCTCAAATCTTTTAACTAGCGGGGAAGGTCGACCGACCGAACACCTCCGATCCATCATTCCCATATGTTCAAACTCGGAAGCAACCACTCTCGATTTTTTTTGCCTACGATGTATGGTACGATCGAAGCTTGTGTTTCCACTACGAACAGCTTCCAGAATCCAATCGTATGTAGCAGCAGCGGAACCAGATGATGGGAGGGAGCGCCATTTGAACCGACCGAGATCTGTTTGGCACTTATTTCAATCCCCGAATCTCGTTCGACTGGTCGGATCGTACTCACTCGTCGGCCGCAGCATTCGTCGAGCGTATACAACACATGAAACAGATTGTATTACAAACCCCGAACTCGGGGAAAATATTCCCCCTATTATATCTGGTTAAATAGACAACAGAGAAGGGAAGACAGAGAATTTTGAACGTTTTGGCTGAAATCGGGTTGATTGGTCAAGTATTTATGCGGATTTGCTTTCCTCCTTTGTAAAAGTTTTGATTACCCTTGTGTGTTTGGATTTTGGAAATGGATTGCAATTTCGTTCTTAAATAGATATTCAATATTCTATCAGAGATTTAAACAATGAATGTTGTGTGAAAACAATTTCGCTAGTTCTAGATCGCTAAGGCTTATCCCACTTTTTCTACACTTTTTCCACCATTTTTATACCTTTTCAAACACGAAGAAGTGTTCGATCGATTGTAAATAAGCGCGGCACCCATTATGATTGAGGTTGTTTTTTCATTTGTAAATGCTCATTCGAGATATGTCCCACATGTTCCTTTCTGCTTCGTCAATTTCTCATCCTTTAACACAATATCACGATTTGTTTATCATTCCTGGTGTTAGTTTTCCAGCGTGTTCATCCTAAACACACCACGCTCGAATTTACGTAGCCAAAACCAGCCTCATACTATGGTTCAGACCCGATCAACCTTTGACCGTATGACTTTCGTTATCAGGTGCTGATGTAAATGGAAATATTGAATTCCACTACGAATTTGCAATTTATCAATAACTAGCAAACTTCGTCCCGCCCAAAATTTGTTTTTTGTTATCAATACCTTCAAACATTCACGTTTTCTTACTATGAGCAAGTTCATGGGTCCAATCGCAGAACTGTTCATTGATTGATCTTCTAATTGACCCCTTTTTCTATAAAATTCCTAGTATTTCTAACAAAACTCATCATTATAATAGCAGATTATTTTCAGACACAATTCTCGTTCAATATTTCCCAACCACTTGCAAATAACATGTTTCTCCGTTACATGGAATAAATGTTTTATACAGAAAATATGATAGAATAAAGACAGCCCTAAATCGGACAATTCCTTCCTCGAGTTCTGCTCATATCAACACATTCAGCGATACTTTTTTATTGGTATAGATCAGGGTTTCTCAAAGTGGTCGATATCGACTCCCTGGGGTCGATTTCGGTTTCCCAGGGGTCGACAGAAACGAAAATTTTGGATTTTTTGGCGATTTTGGGGGTCCCTATAAAATAACACAAGTTCTTATTTGAAATATATAAGATGCTCCACAAGTTGTGTTACGTGAACCACCCTGTTATAAAAATGACCAGGGTTGCCACATTTGATCCTGTAACATTTTCTGAAAAAAATCTGAATATTTTCATTTTTAGCAAATAAAAATCTGTATCAAAAAACTAACGGAAAAAATGGAAAAATGTTTATTTTCATTTTGAATTTATTGTTCATGATCTTAATATTATGGTACCCACATATGTCTTCTTTAGAAGTAATTATGTTATTATTTTGCCCGCTTCACTTCCCTGAATTCACTTGTCCGTTTTCCATTGATAAGCAGAAGAACTTAACACCCGATGAGATCAATTTACTACAACAGCTACACGAAGTACCCAAGAGAGCACTTATGGTCATAGAATACTTAATATACATCACCTGGTTATAAAGTTATTACAACCCTCTACAAATAGTATTCCGGACAACTTGGTAACGTATGAGAAATTGCAATTTTTATCAGACTATGTTTCTGTAGTTACTGATTTATTAGACTTAGGTTTATATCAATGTGAATCTAACCTATTTGGATTTGTATTCAAAAATTCACTGATAACACAACGTAACGTAACACAACTTATGCAGTATTTTGAAAGTTTCAAATAAGAACTTGTGTTAAAATTTTTAGATCTTGTTGACCCACCAAAATCAGTTTTCGTTGTAGACCCCTGAGAGACCGATATCGACTACTTTGAGAATCCATGATCTAATGCATAGCGACAAATGGGATGGGGTGGTGCCTCCGATGTGATTAGTTTCCCTCTTCAGTGTGTTTCTCTGACTGAACATAGGTATAACTAGCAATGATTTCAACATGACAACGCTGGATCGCATAATCCAAATGTCGTTGAAACATATTAACATGAATTTCATCTTAGTATGAAGCAAATGACGCGGAAAAAAGGAAGAGGGAGACGAAAAGATCCTTCAAATTATTTCATAGAAGGCAGTCAAATCTTGTGGTAGAGAAAATTTGCATTGCTTCAGAGAGTTTGTACTGTTTTTTAGGTAAAGAATCAGAAAATTTTCTAAACAAGCAAAAATGGTTTGTTATCATATTCAGAAACTAAATGAGAAAAAACATGTTTATATTGTTCATAATGTTTCAAGCAGGCGCACCAAATGTTCTGCCTCACGTCAGTTTTCCCAAGACTGTAATCTTCATTTTCGCATGATAGCCCGTAGATTGATCTATACTTTAGAGGAACAGAGTGCGAATTGTGCATTCCGAGGTTACGCATGCATAGAATTTTGTTCCTCTGGTGCAATTTGCGATCCAAACTTTGAAAAATCGACTAAAAATGGCTGAACGTGTATCAATATTAAACGTTCAGAGGGGTTTTGGGCATACAGTAGGCTAGAAATTTGACTGGAAACATTACAACTTACTGCAGTATTTGCAGAATAACATAACATTTTGTAAAACTCTAAAAAAATCCTGTTTTGGCACTCTTGTATTCGATATTTTTGTTTACTACATCTTCACACACCAATATAAAAATATGTTCGAGAAATATTGCTCACCGCCATCTAAGTTTCGGCCAAGTTCAACCTGGTCAATACTACCCCAGCCATCTCACGGCTACAACCTGGTGTTTGTTTAGGTTTTCTGAATTAAGAACGACGCTAAATTGATACAATTCGACAGCCTTCCAAGCGAATAGTTTAATGAAGCCAATGAACAATAGAAAGAACGCTGGCAGCGAAGTTGATGTTAGAGAGCCAGGACGAGAACTTTAGTATAAATTTATGTTTGATAACTATCATATTATGTTTCCAATATTGAAACTTCGTGCACACAATCTGTGTGCCCTTTCATTGCCGACTTTTTAAGCCAACTAAATGTCTATGTTCATCTGAGTATCAAGAAAAAGTGATCGGGTATGTTAGCACTACAGCTAACTGATCCAAAGGATGGTAGGGTAACTTACGTCCACATTCATTAACTTCTTTTTATGGTGGTTCCAACAACGAGATACAAATCAATTAGATGCAGCCAATCATTAGTCAACACCATCAACCATAATCCTCTTTAATCAAAGTTTTTATCATTCTCTTTTTCAGATATTTCAATTTGAAATCACGTCATCCGACTTGGGCACGCGAAAAAAACGACAGTCTTGTTGCGATAAAACTCTCTCTTGCATCAGCCCCACGGCTGCACACTAATTAGTCATATCAATAACACAAACTGTGTAAGTCCTAACTGCGAAATGAATCATTATCCGAGGGACTTATATTAGTTTGCAACAGTCGTTGGAAAAGTGATTTGTTGTGGCGTGCGTCGTTTCCCCCCCTCATCGCACGAAGTGGGTGGTATCCGATGAACCCATTTCCTCCGGTGTCGAACTGAACCTGAGGCAGCCCAGACGGGAGAACCGCGTGTGTGATATCGTGGCTCGAGGCGCGGAATGTAAACATGATGCAGATAAAACGCAAACAGTATGGCAACAGTTGAACAGGTTTCGCCCCAATCAATCATAGGTTTAATCTTGAGCTCGAGCGCGAGTGCAATATTGCACCGCAACAAGGCAGAAGTGAAGTGGTCTATTGCTTAATCGAAAAATATAAGCTGTTACGGTTGTGTACTGGAGAGTGTATTGGCTTTTAAGTGCGTAAGAAAAACATAGTGCTGGGTGGAATTACCCAATCGGAAGTGTGTGCCCGTTTTGTTGAAGCCGACTGTTCAACGGGAAAGGTTCTGTATAAACTTTATCATCTTCACGGCAGCAGCAGCAGCAGTTGACATCGGAAGAAAAAATGGTACTCTGCGACAGTGATTTAGGTAAGTTATTGACAGCTAAATGCTAAGGAATACCCAAAGTCAATAAAAAAAAAGTTTCCGCTACGAAACTGCCTGCAGCATTCCTCTGTTCTCGATTACTTACGGAATATGGAGGAAATCCGTCATTTGTGTTGACAGTTTATTGGGTCGTAAAACGATTTTTGTTCGGTTCCTCTTTTCAACTAGTTTCGAGTGGGGGATATTAGAGTTTTTAAGGGCTCTTGACTTTTGCTAGGGTGACTACAATGGATGGTAAATTAAAACATTGCTTGTTGTATCTCGGTTTTACCCAGTTTTACAATCGTAGAACATTAAAACTCAAACGCTAATGTTTTTGGGAATTAGACACTTAGGGGTTGTCCACATACCACGTGGACAGAAAAAGCACGAAAAAAGACACCTGGTCTTTTTCTAGTCAATTACGATTATGATAGATCAAATGATCTTTTTTGTAAAAATGAAGCTAAACTGGCTTTATTAGTAGTCGGGGTTGTTTTCGATTCTTGAATTTCCTCACTAATATTTCCCGGGAGGATATTTGTATCGCTCTTCAATTTGCTCCAAATTCCATTTGCATTGCCTAGATCTTTTACCGCTAAAATTCAAATTAAATGCTAGATACTTTTAAACCACTCTTTCGACTTGAAACTTTTTTCAATAAGATTTTCGGAGAAAATTTGATAGTGTTGACAACGACATGTCTGCAAATGTTGCGGTGAACAAGATGGTGATGACGCCAATCGACAATTAGTTGAAGCAGGACTTATATGAGTCGTTTATTCTACGTTCGCTCATCAATACACATTGGATAGTCCCACAAATTACATTGATTTCTCGCCCTCGACTATTGAAAATTTTCTGGAATAGTTATCCCTATTTTTTTTTTTGAATTTTCAGTTGATAAAATGATGTTTGAAAACTTATTGTTTCACTACATCTTTCAGCAAGAGTGCCAAATAAGAAAACAGGTCTCGTTTTAATGGCATAATGTTAACTTCAATAACTATTTTTGCCTGCGAACGGATTCTGATGATTTGCATACCAATCGAATCGACAAATGCTCTAAGATTCGTTGAATATGGTGTGAATTGATGGAAATTAGAAGCATTCCCATTTTACCATACATTTATCCTGCTCATTTTTTTGCGTCATCTACCCGTACCTTAAAGGGAGGAGAAAAAAGGTCACTGCGATAGCACATGAATCGATCATTTGGACAGTGTGGAGTGTGGAGAGAGGAAATATTCTTGTTTAAGGTGAAGGTGGAATCAAGCCATTGTAGTATAGGTAAATCCACGTGTAAAAATGGGGTAATAGTGTTTGTGAGAGAAGATCAAAGCACACGTAAATATATCGATTCACTTATCAGACTGTGTGGCGCTTCACTGACACGAGTCATAGAATACATTTGAAAAAATAACAATTCAATACTGAAGTAAAATGCATAAACGATGTGTTCCGATGAACAATTGCATGTAAATATACAGCCATTCCATGCCAAACCGATATAGTGGTTCTCAGATTTTCGTCAAAAGTGGTAGTTTTGTTTTTTATCGCAAATTAATAGACCAGTATTTTTTTTGTTAGGGTGACCATTTCCATTTGAGGGAGGTCCGATAACTCCATTTTTTCGCATTTTTGCCAAAAATGACTTTTTTTCAAAAATTCATAACTTTTGAAACACTGGACCAATTTAGATGTTCGACATATTAAATTAAAGCCAATTAGCTGGTCTTTTTTGAAAAACTACATACTACAGTTGCAGAAAATTTGAATTATGTTTTCGTTATTATTGATTGTATTTGTTTTTTATAGTTTTCATGATTTTCAAAGGAGCTATATTTTTTATATTTTTCCTGGAAAGCTGAGGAGTTTTCAAATAACATATCTCGAAACCAGGGAAGCGTTTTTTTTCGTTTTCGAGTTATGATTTTTCAAAGTTAAGCAATGGTCCAAAAAATCATTTTCCCCTATTTTCCCAAAAATTCCTTTTTTCAAAAATTTATTACTTTTGAACTACTGGACCGCTGCAGATGATCGAAGAATCAAATAAAAGCCAATGAGCCTTGTCCCAAAAAATATTACACTCTGAATAAAAAAGGATTTTGTTTTCGTAATTATTGATTATATATGTTTTTATAACTTGACTAGTAGAACACAGTTATTTATGAAAAAATGTAAATCCTAGATGGCGACCGCTACAAAATGGCGGATTACACATTCTCTCAGCACCCCATCAATGTGTATATCGAGTGGAAGGGATTGACTAGTAGAATACAGTTATTTATGAACATTTTTTCTTCTTCTTCTTGAATGGCGTTAACGTTCCCTGTGGAACTTTGCCGTCTCAACGTATGCATTAACTAGCGTCTTTTGTCAATACTTAGTTGAGATTTCTTAAGCCAAACAACATGCAAATTCCAAGATAGCCGCAGTCCCCAAACAACTAATTACTTTTTAAATGATTTGATTCAGCTTGACCTGTTTGTATGTATGTTTGGATGTTTGTAGGGTTGCCCCAAATTAATAGAAAATTGATCCCGTTTCTGTTGACTGATTGATCTGAAGTTTGGAAGACACCTTTAATTCTACTGTGTGCTGCGTATTCCATGATCTTGAAAATTCAATTTGGCCGTCGCAAAAAAATGGCTGAATGACTTGGAGAACACGAAACGAGATTAATGAAGGAACGGATGTGATAACTACTAACTGCTACTTATCTAACTATTTTCTAGCTTTTAGTACAATAAACCGTTTAACTTAAAAAGTTTTTTTTTACTTATTTTTATTTTCTAGTTTTTTGTAAATTTTCGGTATCATCAGTATACTTCTCTACATTAAAAAAATTCAAAAAAAATTTTTTTTTCAATTTTTATTTCTTACCTAACTTTCTTCGTAATATTCTGATGATGTACCGTATTCTATTAGTCTAATCATTTCATTTGATACCAATATTGAGGGGACTGCAAAATAAACATAGTCGACCTTTTTGTGGCGGAGACCTTTTCGAATTTATGTTGTTCATAGTGTAGTGGCGTAGTGGTTTATGTTGTATTTTTTAGTGGCGGTCAAATTGAATTTTTCAATATTATGGAATACGCAATTTTATAATGACAGTAGAATAACAGGTATGTTCCAAATTTCAGATCAATCAGTCGTCAGGAACGGGGTCAATTTTCTATTAATCTGGGACAACCCTACAAACACTCAAACATACATACAAACAGGGCAAGCTGAATGGAACCATTAAAAAGTAATTGTTTATTTGAGAACTGCGGTCATCTTGGATTTGGATTTTTTCATGATCTACTGTGTTCTACCAATCGAGCACTTTCATTTGATACCCATATTAATGGGGATTTGAAAAAAAATATGGCGCCATTTTGTGGTGGCTGCCATTTTAGATTTACATTTTTTATAAACAGCTGTGTTCTACTAATCAAGCCCTTTCACTTGATACCCATATTGATGGAGTTCTGAGAGAATACGTAATCCGCCATTTTGTATTGTCCGCCATCTTGGATTTGCATTTTTCATAAATAACTGTGTTCTACTAGTCAAGCCCCTTCATTTTATACCCATATTATAATCAATATGGAATTATTATACAAATTATTCAAAATTTTCGAAAATCAAAAATAAAATACTCCGGATAATCGAATCCCGGATAATCGAGTCCGACCTGTATATCCTACTAGCTAGCCTTTTTTTTTTAAATAACACACTTGCCAATTAATTAGATTGTAATCACATACATCCAGTCTAGTCGCATAGAAATATTTAACGAAAACCGAAAACATGTTAACTTTAAAAAATCATAACTTAAAAAGGAAAAATAACACCTCTCTTGTATTTGGATATATTATGTGAGCTTTCAGCTTTCAGCTTTCAGAAAAAAATATAAAAAAATATGGCGCCCGTGGTCCCGGAACGATGTAAGCTATAAAAAACATATATAATCAATAATAACAATAATAATAAGTGTAATATTTTTTGAAACAAGGCTCATTGGCTTTAATTTGATATGTCGATCATCTAAATCGGTGCAGTATATCAAAAGTTATGATTTTTTTGTAGTGGAAAAAATGGGGAGAAATGATTTTTCGGACTATCGGTTAACTTTGAAAAATCAAAACTCAAAAACGAAAAAAACGCCTCTCTGGTTTCGACATATGTTATGTGAAAAATCCTCAGCTTTCCAGAAAAAAAATAAAAAATATAGCGCCTTTGGTCCCGAGACTATGAAAACGATAAAAAACGAATACAATCAATAATAACGAGAGCTGAATTCAATTTTTATGCAGTTATAGTATTAAAAGATCAGGTGATTGGCATTGATTTGATATGTCGATTATCTGAATCGGTACAGTAGTTCAAAAATTAAGAAATTTAAAAAAAAACCCTTTTTAGTAAAAGAAGAGGAAAAAGTAGATTTTTCGGACAACCCTAAAATGGAAATGAATGGATGAAAAAATGAAAAAAACGGGTCTAATATTTTGCGAAAAAAAACAAAACTACCACTTTTCACGGATATCTGAGAACCACTATATCGGTTTGGCATGGAATGGCTTTATTGACAGAAGACGATATAGGAGTGCGTTTCATCACATTAAAATCCATTTCCATTTTCGAACGAAGATCAATTTCGTTAGCGCAAACATCGAATGGACTAACAACGCTTGTCAATATGTAATTGTAAAACATATGCGAATTGAATTTTTCGAATTTTCCCATTATCCTTCAGAGTTTTCCGGAAAATTTTCAATTATCATGTTTGGTTGGAATATGTTTGGTTGAAATATGTGTATTATTTTTATGGGACTCCCTCTTCATTCCAGAGAAGGGAGGGGTGTCATACCATCATAAAAACATTTCTCGTACCCAAAAACCCTCACATCCCAAATTTGGCGCCATTTGCTTGATTAGTTCTCGAGTTATGCAGAAGTTTGTGTTTCATTTGTATGGCAGCCTCCTCTTAGAGAGGGGGAGGAGTGTCGAATCACCCTAGAAACGTTTATCGATCTCTAAAACCTCTATATGTAATACGATCTGTTTTTCGCCTTGCCCAACAGTGATTACGACGTCATTGCGTTCACTGAAACCTGGCTGAATAGTGATATCCGAAATTCCGAACTCTCACACAATTACACGATCTATCGCTGCGATAGAAACCCAAGCACCAGCCGTTTTCTACGTGGTGGTGGAGTATTGATAGGTGACTGCAGAATACATCCGTTGTCGTTGCTGGGTGTGAACGAATTGAGTTAATCGTCGTTCGCATTGTGCTTTCGAATTTCGATCTATTTGTATGCGCTGTTTATTTTCCACCTAATAGTGAAACAGTTCTATATGAGAACGCTTCTACATGTGTGCAGAATTTACTGGAACTTGCCGACGATAAACATCGTTTATTGATTGTAGGGGATTTCAATCTTTCCCACTTACGTTGGATGTATGATGAGGACATGACCTCTTTGTTTCCGGATAATGCTTCCTCCGAGTAGGAGATTACTTGATTAGAGTCGGTAGTAGGCTGCGGTCTTTATCAAATTAATGATCTGTCGAACGTGCATGGGAGACTGCTTGATTTGGTGGAACAACGAGTTGCAGCATCTACGAAGTCGTCTTCGCAAAGTTAGAAAACGTTATTTTCGGTCGAGGAGTGAACTGCGTAAAGTTGAGCTGCGTGACTTAGAGAGCGAATACAACTCTTTGCATGCGCGATGCTTTAGCAGCTATATTCAACGCACAGAAGAAAGTATAAAACAGGATCCCAAATCATTCTGGTCGTATTATCTGCTGTTGTGTTGAGCAGTAACGACGTGTTTTAGCTCGCTCGTATGTCTAGTGAAAAGATAAAGAAAAATTAAAGGTGTTCCCCCGCGCTGGATGTCGACGTCAAGCCGCAGGCAAAACGCGCTCTGGCGCAAGTGGTAGCAGCAACGGGAAGCGCTCCCGGTCTACAAACGTCGCCGAACAATCGGGCGAATCCTCTGATCCGTCGGCCAAGAAGCTACTGGCGAACAATCGATATGCTGTTCTCGAGAATGGTGACGAACCGAAATTAGAAAAAAAGGAGAAACTGCCGCCGATCTATGTGAAAGGCTTCCCGGAGGGGCTTCATGCTCGAATTGCCTTTTTCATCGAGAAGGGTTTGAGGTGCACCATCCGCCGTTGTGCGGAGGGCTTCAAGTTGATGGTTCCTGCCATGAGTCACTACAAGGCCGTGTTGTAGATACTGAAACAGCGGAACTGTGAGTATTTCTCTCACGACATCGAGGCTGAGAAACCGTTCAAGGTGGTGCTCCGCGGTCTCCACGATATGGACGCTAACGAATTGTCGGCTGAAATCGAGAGAAACGGAATCAAGCCAGTTCAAATTTATAAAATGAAGCGGCACGACCAGACCCGGACGTATCGTGACCAACTTTATCTCGTCCATTTCGCCAAGAACTCGACATGCCTGAAGGACCTCCAGAACATCCGAGAGCTGTTCCATATCGCGGTTGTGTGGGATCGCTACAGACCGGTTCACAGAGACGTTACCCAATGCTCGAATTGTTTCATGTTTGGGCATGGTACACGAAACTGCCACATGGCATCCCGCTGCGTTAACTGCGGCAAAACCCACGACGCTGATGCATGTGAACATATGAAAGACGGTGTCCCTGTCTGCGCGAACTGCGGAGCTGGTCACAATCCCACCAGCAGTGCGTGTCCGAAGAGGGCAGAGTACATTGAGATCCGAAAGCGTGCCTCCGTCAATAACCAACCAGGACGAAAGCGCAACCCACGTCCACCAGGAGTCAACGATGTGCAATTTCCCGCGCTTCAACAACGCCGTGCAGCTCCAAATCTGTCCCCTCTTCCACTCAACAATCTACGAAATCGTGGTGAGCCCGCCGCCCCCATCGCAAGCAACCAAGTGATCCCTAGCGGCTCTTCAGTGCAGAATCGGCTCATGGACGCAGCGTCGCAGCAGAATCAAACCCCCCTCCCGGGTCTGTCGTACTCACGTGTAACATCCGGCACGACTGCCGAGGGCGCACCTTTGAATGATAAGGAGCTCGTTCTGCTAGTCTCCGAGGTCATTAGGATTCAACGCACATGCAAGGCATTGAATGAACAGCTTGAGGCTGTTCTCGTCCTCATCTCCAAGTATGGACCGTAACATCTTACGAATAGCAAACTGGAACGCTTGCTCGCTCAAGAGTAAAGCCATTGAGCTCGTTGACTTTCTCAACGAGAACGAAATTGACGTAGCTATTATCACGGAAACACACCTCAAACCCGATATAAATGTCTTCCTTCCTGATTTCCGCCTCGTGAGGCTCGATAGAACCAGCTCTGTGGGTGGTGGCGTGGCCATCGCACTCAGAAGAAATATTTGCTGTCAGCTGCTTCCAAGCTTCGAGCTGAAGATCATCGAGGCCGTTGGGGTGGAAGTTTCAACCCCAGTTGGTCCCATTACTATAGTCAGTAAGCTGTTACTGCCCCAAACAAACAAACATACGGGACGGCTCGGCAGCATTTCTTCGAAACGACATCATTCAACTGACTCGGCGGCGGCAGCAGTTCATCATCGGTGGCGACCTAAATGCGAAGCATCAAGCGTGGGGCAACACCCGCTGTAACCGAAACGGTATGATCCTGCACGATGACTTCCAAGAAGCAGAGTACACCATTCTAAGCCCGGATGGTCCCACCCGTTTTTTATCTCAAACACGACATATATCTCAGAGCCTGTCGTCTACCAAGAGCTCAGCTCTGATCACTATCCGGTGGCGATTGAAGTAGGGTCATCCGTCAACAGATTCCAGGCTTCGAGACGCAACTACCATCGCGTCGACTGGTCGCAGTTCCAGCAGTGCGTCGACATCGATATCGATTATGACATTGTACCTGAGTCAACCGACTACATCAACCGTTCCCTTCAGGCCATCGATGAGGCGATCTCCCGAGCCAGAGACCGACACGTTCCGGCTTCAAGAGTGGTGAGTAACTCCCTGAATCTAGACAGGTTAACTAAAAATCTAATTAGACTTCGCAACACTATCCGTCGCCAGTATCAACGTACTGGTCTCCTCCACCTGAAGGCTAATTGCAATCGTCTAAAGAAAATCATAAATGCCAGGATTGTGAATCTCAGGAATAAACAATTTTCAGATCATCTTCGCTCGCTCCCAGATTGTGCAAAACCGTTTTGGAAAACTGCCAAGCTCCTTAAAAATAAACCGCGACTCATTCCTCCACTCAAATCACCGGATTCGTTCCCGTCTCTGCTAATTACATCTGCCGAAAAAGCAAATGCGCTTGGTCAACACTTCGTGGATTCTCACAATCTTGGTCGCTCCATGGTGAGTCCCCACGAGCCTATCGTCGAGGAGGTTCTGGTTAGTGTCGCTGATACCCCCATCGTTCTACCCGAGGAATCGAGAATAACGGCTGATGAGGCGATAGCTGCGATCCGTAGTACAAGAAACATGAAGGCCGCCGGGTTTGACGGAGTGCTCAATCTCGAGTTAAAAAACTTGAGCGTTGGTTTCTTCGAGCACTTGGTATCGATTTTCAACAAGTGCTTGAAGCTTGGCTACTTCCCGTCTCGCTGGAAACTAGCCAAAATAATACCAATCCACAAGCCTGGTAAAGGTCCTACCAGTGCCAAAAGCTATCGCCCCACCAGCCTCTTGTCGTCAATCTCAAAGCTGTTTGAAAAACTGGTTCTTAGTCGTTTAATAGAGTTTGCAAATCAGAATAACATCTTCCTCCGTGAGCAGTTTGGGTTCAGGAAAGGTCACTCCACTATCAGCCAGCTTGCGCGTGTCACGAACATCATTAGGCGGAACAAGTCCATGTCCAAAACATCTGCCATGGCATTGTTGGACGTCGAAAAGGCGTTCGACAATGTCTGGCACAATGGTCTTGTGTTCAAGCTACGACGTTTCAACTTCCCGATCTTCCTTATCAAGTTCATCGGGAACTATCTCTCGGATAGGACTTTCCAGGTCTCTCTAAACAACACGCTCTCCGATATGTTCAACGTCATAGCGGGAGTTCCGCAGGGTAGCCTCCTAGGTCCTATCCTGTTTAACATCTATATATCTGATGTTCCTCCCCTACCTGGTGATGGCGTGCTGTCGATGTTCGCTGATGACACCGCTATCATCGACAAGGGTCGAATGATACGTCCGTTAACTAGAAATTTGCAGAGAGGCCTGGATGTTCTTTTTCTGACTACCTAAAATCAAGGAAGATATGCATCAACGCGGCGAAAACACAAACCATAATATTTCCACACTCCAAATCACCACGACTTGTTCCGCCTAATGACGTGAAAGTCCACCTCAGCAGCACTCCCATAAATTGGTCGAATGATGTAGTCTACCTGGGCCTCACCCTGGACAGGAATTTGAACTTCGCTTCCCATGTGAACAAAACATCCACGAAGTGTTCCAAGCTTCTCAAGTCGCTTTACCCGCTCATCAATCGAAAGTCTACTTTAACGCGGAAAAATAAACTTGCGATATATAAGCAGATCGTTTTACCGGTGATTGAGTATGGTCTGCCAATCTGGGAGAGTTGCGCCAATAGCTACCACCGTAAACTTCAGGTCATCCAAAACAAGATCCTTCGAATGATCCTGGACAGTCCACCTAGGACACGAAATTCAGAGATCCACCGGTTGTCTGGTCTTCAGGTACTGGAAGAGCGAAAAAATATAATCCTGACTAGATTCAGGGAGTCTTGCAGGCGGTCCCCGCACGTATTCATCCGGGAGCTAGTCCCATAGTTTTATTTATTTTTGTAGTTAGGTAGGTTATCAAATTTTTCCCAATTAAAAATTTTATATTTCCCTCCTTCCGGGTTCATATGTAAATTAGATTACAAACGATGCATTGTTATAAACATTTTTAAAAACAAAATTCAATCTGAACGAAGTTGCCGGGCCCACAAGGCTGATCAATTGACATGTGAACTAAAAATTGTACTAGATTTAAGAATACTTGAATAAATATCTTTTAGTAGTATTCTGGTCGTACGTGAGGAATCGAAGCCAGACAAATAGAGTTCCCCAGCATGTATTCTACAGTGGAATTGCAGCTACCACTGGACTCAGCAAACTTGTTCTCGTCTTTCTTTCGTAGTGTGCTAAGTAATAACCGATCACTTTCGTTTGAAGCGTACTTGAACAGTTTGCCTCGATATAATATGAACGTGACGCCTTTCAACATTTCTGCCGATGATGTGCTGAACAAACTACAACGATTAGATGTTACCAAAGTTGCGGGACCATATCGCCTACCTCCGTTATTCATCAAAAACTGTGCCGACTCAATTACCATTCCCGCTACCATCCTCTTCAATCGTTCCATGAAGGAGGGTATTTTCCCAAGTTTTTGGAAAACTGTTGCTGTTGCTCCGATACACAAAGCGGGTAGTATATATAACGTCGAAAGCTACCGTGGCATCTCTATTTTAAGTTGCTTGCCTAAAGCCTTCGATAGCCTAATTCATGATTCGCTTTATCCGCACGTACATCGGATCATTTCCGAACACCAGCATGGGTTTGTGAGAAAACGCTCTACCACAACAAACCTAATGGTGTATGTCTCTTCGTTGGTCGCCGCTCTGGAAAAGCGTCAGCAAATTGATGCCATCTATATTGACTTCGCCAAAGCATTCGATACAGTGCCGCATTCTCTTGCGGAAGACAAATTGAGCAGAATGGGCCTACCCGCCTGGTTGATTCGCTGGATTCTCTCATACCTCAGCGAACGTTCTGCTTGCGTGCGCATTGATGGAGCGAACTCATCCCCTCTTGATATCACGTCGCGTGTGCCCCAAGGCAGTCATCTGGGCCCACTCATATTTGTACTGTTTATCAATGATCTTTGCCACACGATAAGATCTCCGAAGGTAATGTTCGCCGAGGACTTGAAATTTTACCAGGTAGTCTCATCATTGGTTGAATGCCATACCATACAAGAGGATGTCTATGCGCTACTAAACTGGTGTAAATTAAACGGAATGGAGGTCAATATCAGCAAATGTGCCGCAATTTCTTTCTTTCGGACAAGGAATGCAATAATCTATGACTATAAAATGTCCACAACCAGTATCGTCAGAGTCAGCACTAATAAGGATCTTGGTGTGCTACTCGACAGTAAATTAAATTTTGCTCAGCACATAGCAGCAACAATAGCATACTCAGTGCTTGGGTTTGTAAAACGGAACACGCAGCAGTTTAGAGATATCTATTGCTTGAAGACACTCTATTGTGCGTTGGTACGCAGTGTACTTGAATATGGTGTGCTTGTCTGGGCGCCATACCATGCCTTACAGACAACCCGAATTGAGCGAATTCAACGGAACTTTCTTCGTTATGCGCATCGCTTACTACCGTGGAATGATCCAGTCCGACTGCCACCGTACGAACAACGTTGTGCTCTGATAAACCTTCGGAGCCTGGCGAGTAGACGGACTCTATTGCAGCGGCTATTCATTTACGACATTTTTAACGACAATGTGGACTGCGCGGTACTACTGGAAAACATAAATTTTAACGTTCCAGCCAGAACAACTCGGCGTTCAATTTTCATTCGTCTACCTGTGTATCGTATTCTGTTTGGACAGAACAATCCGTTTTATGTTTGTTGTCGTCGTTTTAACGAAGTGTATGTGAATTTCGATTTTATAATATCTAAGAGCGTTTTTGAAACTAGAATACGTTAAACTGTCTGTACGACCCATTCTAAGACAAGTAAATAAATAAAAAAAGATAGAATTCATCCTCGGTATGTACTGGTATTTAGAAACCAGTAGGATGATCCAAAGACAAGCTTCAGAAGTATCCTCCATCATGACGAAAATGGTCACCAGAATTCACAAGATTCTGTAGCACCATCCCCTCATATACTCATAGAAACCCGTTTCGAAGTGTCTGGTTGTGCATATCAAGTTTGTACATATCGTCGTGAAGCCATCTCTTTCTTCAACTTGCTGAATGCAATCAACAATAAGCTCCATTTTCCCATCTGAAACTCCCAGAAAAAAAACGATCATGAATGATGCGACCACACCCAACCACCCATGCGGCAATTCAATATGTATCTCGCACATCTTAATTATTTGTTGGAGACAAACGCGAATAGGGATGGATACTACCGAAACTCGTTGTGTGGTTTCAGAATGCTCCAAAGTCAGTTCGCAGAGCACAATGCACGATGCACAACTCCATGATTGTGATTTAGCCGAGAGCGAAAGAATTTATTACACAATGGGTGCACACATGGTGGGCATTGCAGCAGCAGCAGCAGCAGCAACATAATGCAAGCTCTGCGTGGCGTCTAATGTTTGTGATTGCATCTTAACGTTTTTTTGTTCTTCACACGATTCGGCGAAGCGAAGAAAGCCAGAAGCCATTGCATTGTTGTGACGAGTCGGTACTTGCCATTGGACACATTGTAGAAAAAGAAGAAGCCTATGCCGCCCAGCGCAATTGTAAGCACTTTTTATGCGCTAATTGTTATTAATTTTATGCAGCGAAAGCATATTTGCTTGCCTCCCTGTGGGTTTTACTATGTGTTTTGTTGTGTCAGCCAGAGCGCGTATGGATATGGACCTCTCAGTTTGTTGTTTGTTGTTTGTTGGGATGTTCCGAGGGTCTGCTGAATGTGGCAATTTTCTCACCAACGTTCCGATTGAATAGCGTGACGCTCCCACCCTGTTACCCTGGTTCCGAGCTGTGTGATGCCGTTAGGGGTAATTAATGGGTTTTAAAAATCGGATTAAATGAGAAGATGGCCATTAGAGTCGTTTGAATAGCCTGTTGCGAACGGGTTTTTGTGCTGTGTAATTATGTATTTACTAAAGAGATCACGCTGCTGATGGCTTCCTTAAATGCGACGGACGGGAGAAAAGATCGGTAGCTGAACGATAGTATTTAGTGAGTTATTTTCTTCTCGACCGAAAATGGTTGTTGGAATTGTTGTTTTGTTTTTGTAAACCTCTTCAATTTTAATTATTATTTGTCAGCGAATTGACTAAAAAAGTTTACGTTTTTTTCCCATGAATTCTTCATATTGAAATATTAAGTTAATGAGACTAATTGTAACGCGTATTTGGGTCGTGTTTTCCTTTTTCATTCACGAAATTCAGAAAAAAATGAAGGTAGTAATATTGTGACCTTTTTGTTTGAGGAAATAAAACAAGATGGTTTTTGTGCCACTTTTCGAACATAATTTTGATTGCTCAGCTACGCTGCCGTTCTACGCATAGTTGTCCCATGTTCCAAAATCAGCAACTGAGAAAAACGCAATCAAAGTTTTCTAACACATTTGTCTAGCAGAAGCTTCAAGCATTTCAGTTTAGCAATGCATCGGGTTTTTTATAAGCACTAAGCTATTGTTTAATGAAATGTGAAGAGATTCCCTCAATTGAAGCAATCTAGGTGGATTAGGGGCTTAAAATGCATGGTGGGACAGTTATGCGTAGAATATCAACATGGGACAGTTGAACTTGATTTTGTTTTTTTAATACTGGGAACAAATAATAAGTTTTTTTGTGTTTTTCCAAAAGATTATGCATAAAAATATTTTTTTATGGAGCAAAAGTGAAAATTGTCAAAAAGTAACATTTGAGAACTATGCGTAAAACGACAGTGTCAAAGCAAAAAAAAGTAAACATAATTGGCACCGTGGTTTAGTATATAGTAATGTAGTATCCCTAGTATCAGTACTGGAACTTTTTCCTACATCTTGTTCTCCTATTGAACGACGATAAAGTTGACGTTAAGGAGATTGTATTGAAATACTTCGAATCCGGTCATACGTTCATGGCGGCTGACAGTTTTCATGCTGCTGTTGAAACTGCCGAGTAGTGGATTTCGAAGATTTCAAAAAGGATGTTGGAGGGGCCAAGAAGCGCGTCAATGTGATGGATATGCAGAGCATACATGTTTTTAAAACTGAATTTGCCGTTACTCAATACACTCTCAATAAATTAAATCCGCGGCCATAGATTGAGAATATTAGACGGGTCAGAATTGCTAAAATTCGGTATGATATCGGCTATTCTGATGTTGTTGACAGCAAGCAACTGTGTTTTGCTATCTAAGAAACAGCAAAAGATGCCTTCAGCTGGTCACTTTTCCTTAGATGGCAGCATGAAGTGGCAAAAAGCTCCGAGAGGAATTCAAAAGCAACGGGAGAAATTGTTATTGGCAGCAATACTTCCAGTTGTTCCAGAAGCCAAGAAGGTTTTTTTTCGAGAACATGCCAACAAATTAATGCTTATATACTTCTTCATTTACAAAGCGTTTTATTTACCATGTGATAGAGCTTGAAATGATAGATCTCCTAAAAATAAAAATATTAAAAAAAATCTATACCAAAATATTTCAATGTTTGTTATGCTGCCTTCACATTCAATTTACACATTACACTTCCATTAGATTATACCAATGGGGGCTAAACCACGTAATAAACCACGTAAGTTCATTTTCAGTCAATTCAGTCCTTCTCTCTTGATGCATACATTTCTGGATTTTGTTAATAATCGTACACTTTGACCAAATCTCCTCTTTTCCTGAAAGTGTACGTGGTTTATGGATGACCCTTTTCTTTCAAAAGCACTCCTAGCAGTTTATATTATTATATGAATAATGCACATAACATTCCTGTACTTGAATCGATTCATCTATTATTGATCTACAAAAAATACATAGTGGGACAGTTATGCCTAGAATATCAACATGGGACAATTGAACTTGATGTTGTTTTTTTAAATACTGGGAACAAACAATAAGGTTTTTTTGTGTTTTTCCGAAAGATTATGCATAAAAACATCGTTTTATGAAGAAAAGTGAAAATTGTCGAAAAGTAACATGGGACAACTATGCGTAGAACGGCAGTACGGTTCTTTCAAATCTCTCTATTCTTCGAAACTTTCGCATATTAGATATCTTCAAAATCTCAAAAAATATCCAAAATTTTTAAAATTTCCCGCATGTTCAAAATCGTCAAAATTTTCATTCCAAAACATTCCAAATTTCAAAATCTCCCACATCTTTAAAATCTTTTAAACCTCTATAATCTTAAAATTTTTCCACATACACCCAGGTTTTTTTACAAGGTTTATTTTTACGCGGATTTTCCAATTAACGCAGTTTTTTTACGTGGATTTTCCAATTAACGCGATTTTTTTTACGCGGATTTCCCAATTAACGCGGTTTGTTTTACGCGGTACCCACGTTAAAAAAGACCAGTGCAATATCACATCTCCCCCTCAGCACACAATTTTCTCTAACATTCCCCCAGAGCAAATTGCGGTAATTAGTACTTGTAACGGAGTTTAGCGCTTAGTGCCACACCTTATCACGATTTTTACGTGGATTTTAGGTGTTGGGTAACGGGGAGCTCGCCGGGCGGTACAACCGGACGGGGTTTTTACGGGCAGCTATTCGTGAATGTTTTTCTCTGTCTACTTAGCTCTGGACGGTCCAACAGTAGTACTGCACGTGCATCGGCAGAAGAAAGTACAAATTACTAAGGAATCTTCTAGCAACAGCAGATGACCTCATTCGTGACGAAAACCGAACTATAGCTACCAGTAACCAACGAAATTGGTTTTCAGAAGCGAGCAACACTCAACTTTTTACTTCAGTTCTACGTAAAGATAGTCCCATTTGATATCTATCATTAGGTGACATGGTTTTTTTTTACGCGGATTTTCCAATTAACGCGGTTTTTTTTTACGCGGATTTTCGGATTAACGCGGTTTTTTACGCGGATTTTTCAATTAACGCGGTTTTATTTACGAGGTACGTATCCCCCGCGTAAAAAAAACCTGGGTGTATTAAAATCTTCAAAAATTCTAAAATCTCCATAATTAGCAAAATCTCCCACATCTTTAAAATGTACAAAATCTCTAAAATTTCCAAATTACCTACATTTTCAAAACCTTCAAAATCTCCTAAATTCTCCACATCTCCAAAAATCATCATCATGATCAACTTACCCCCGGTTTAAGCTCTCCAGAAATCCAGAAGTCTGATTAAATTATGATACACGTAAAACTTGTTGGAAAGTCAATTAATCATTAAGGAAAATTAACATTTGAAATAGATTGTTCAAATTTTTTACTCAAAATTTGAATTTAATATTTAAAAAGTTTCGATATATTCTTTTTAATATTTTTATTGGAAAACTCTTTTGATTGACGTATTGACGTAAGGTGGTACCGTGTCGGATTCACCAACATAAAGATACTTTCAAATCTTTGGCAAATTCATTACCATTTAAAAAAAAGTGATATAAATAATAGAATCTACCTAAAATTCTACGAATAGGGTCGAGGCAGCAGTCGGTTGAATTCGCATGGAATTGCTTTATAGAGAAGATTGAATAGCCAAATGCGGGGTGAAGCGCAAAACTCTATAACTGATTGTTTGATTCGGGCAGTCTTTATTTTGTTTAGTTGGTCTCTGTCCATAAAAAAGGTTGCGGCAAGAAAAATTTGAAAATTCGGGAAAATTGAATTCACATATGTTCTATACATCGTAGAAGGCGTTGTGAGTTCATTTTTTTTTCAATTCGCGTTGACGGCATTGAACTCCGAGTTTCGTTGGTATGGAGGGAAAATGGTTATATATTCTCAGGTGAAATAACGCACTTTGAAAATAAAAATGGTGAATGACATTTAACTTTTCTGTGTCAAATATGTATTCCAGGCGATGGAGTAAAAAGTGTTTTGTATGCGACTAAAAAAGCATTGAGCTTCGCGTTCCTTTATTGTAGAGCGAAAATGATAATGCATTTTCAGGTGGAACAAGCACATTTTGGAATGAAAATCAACTTTTCCATATCGTATATAGATTTTTTCATTAACACATTTTCCGCAACTAAGAAGAAAAACTTGAAAAAAAATGTTTCGGTTTACGATTTTATATTATAATGAAGAAATTTTAGCAAAAATAAGAGAAAATTCATAGAAAAATTGTCAGGATTACGTGTTTCATATATTCAAATAACATCAAGTAATAATTTTATTTATATTATAAAAAAACATTGCAAAAGGTGACAAATATTGAGCGAAAAGTATGACTGATCACACCCCATATTCGAGAACTCGATCGGATGTGAAGCTTCGCATTCTTTCCGCATGCGAACGGGATCGGCTTCTGAATTCTACAATGCATCCGAGATTCAGACCCGATCGACATAGGCGAACATTCCCTTGACGCAAAACAAACGTCAAAATAATTAATCCGTATTCGTAAAGCTATTTACTCTCTATCGCATTAGCAGGCCCGAAGAAAGTTTTAAATTCGAATGAAAATTATTACTTGAAGTTATTTAAATACTTTGAACACGTAGTTTTCACACTCACTTAACGTCACGAACTATGCCCTTTTTGCTCCGTCATTCTACATGGAATTTTTGTTACTACTGTTCATGCTACATCAAAAATATTTTTCCACATTGAATTTTACCTACATTGACTATCTCTCGCACGGTTGACTACAGCGAATTATTTTTGTGTTGTTTGGGCTCAAGAAAATGAAATGCCAATATATACATTATCAGACTTCTTTCCACTGTATATAATCGAATTCTGTATGTAATCGAGTCGAAAAAAATATTTTTATTGGTTTTTTATGCATATATTAGGCTGTCAAAAAAGTCCTGCGCTATTTTTTTTGAATATTCATTTGTTTATAAAATTAGTTACAATCATCTGTTTTAAGTCAAATATGCGCCGTTTTGCTCGATGACTTGTTCCCAACGAGATGCCAACTTCATAATACCCCTGTTATAGAAGCTCGCTTCCTTATTGGCAAAAAACTCGGATAGCCAATTTTCACAGGCCTCTTTTGTGGCTAACTTCTGACTACCTAGCTCGTTCGCCATGGACAAAAACAGGTGGTAGTCACTTGGTGCAAGGTCCGGACTATACGGCGGATGCAAAAGAACCTCCCATCCGAGCTCCCGGAGCTTCTGGCGCGTCACCAAAGAAGTGTGTGGCCTGGCGTTGTCCTGATGGAAGACAATGCGGCCTCTGTTTATCAAAGATGGCCTCTTCTTCATGAGTGCTACCTTCAAGCGGTCCAGTTGTTGGCAGTACAGGTCCGAATTGAGCGTTTGGCCATAGGGAAGCAGCTCATAATAGATTATTCCTTGACAATCCCACCAAACACACAGCAGAACCTTCCTGGTCGTTAATGAGGGCTTGGCCACCGTCTGAGCCGCTTCAGCGGGCTTCGACCACGACCGTTTGCGCTTCACGTTGTCGTAAGTGACCCACTTTTCATCGCCAGTCACCATCCGCTTCAGAAACGGGTCGATTTTGTTGCGATTCAGCAGCGATTCACATGCGTCGATACGGTCAAAGATGTTTTTTTGCGTCAACGTGTGTGGCACCCATACATCGAGCTTCTTTGTGAATCCAAGCTTCTTCAAATCGTTAATAACGGTTTGATGACTTATCCCCAGCTCTTGGCCGATGCTACGGCTGCTACTATGCCGGTCTTTCTCGGCTAATTTAGCGATTTGGTCGCAATTTTCGACGACAGGCCTTCCGGAGCGTGGCGCATCTTCGACGACCTCTACACCAGAACGAAAACGTTGAAACCATCGTTGTGTAGTGGAAATGGAAACTGTATCGGGTCCATAAACTGCACAAATTTTATTGGCAGCTTGAGATGCATTTTTGCCTTTGTCATAGTAGTACTGTAAAATATGTCGGATTTTCTCTTTATTTTGCTCCATAATTGCGACACTATAACTCACGAACGACTTAACCAAACAAAACACTGTCAAGAACTATATTATAGCGCGCAAAAATACCTTTCCAACAAGCTATAGTATGACTCGATACAATGAATACAACTAGAACTACGCGCTTACAACGACACCTCGCGGAAATACCGCAGGACTTTTTTGACAGCCTAATATTTTTCGTGTTTTGAATATAAAAGATGAATTCAATTTTTGATTCATTCAGAAAACACCTTTCTCACAAGAAAACAAAAATCATCCAGAATCTTTCAGGAGGCGATAGACGATCATATTTGATGAAAAAATCCTTCTACGCATCTTTTTTTGTCTCGGGCTCTGTTTGCCTCAAGTTGGTCCTACATGAAAAAGTACGCTACGTAAGACGATTATGTTGTTTCCGTTTGAAAGATGTGAAAACTTAGTACAGGATATAGTTGTGAAACATCTAAATTAGTAGATTCAAATAACATTTTGGAAGTGAAAAACTTCAAAGATAGTGGTTTTGAAGGTGTTATTATTGATTTTCTCCCAAAAATTCACAATAAACCTGATTGTTTCAATCAATCGAGTCCAAAATTGTCTCATATATAATCATGTATAATCGAGTCCTACCTGTTTTCCAATATGCTAAAGTTTCATTAGAAGACACCGGTATTGTGTTGTGTAGGTGCTATGTCAAATTACCATTGACAACCAGAACCCTTGTGCTTTTCGATTTCTGCCACTCACCCAAATCATGACATTTTTTAACGAATGCTCAATAAATGCTTCCAAATGACGTGATGCGTAGCGAATATTCTTTAAAAAAAAGTGGATTCAATTCGACATTGAAGGTCTTTTAAAGTTAGTCTATAGTTGGCGCCAATTTTGAGATTACAAACAACACTACAGATTCAAAGGAAAAATCAACATTGCATCCGACCGTTGTTACCACCAGCAAATGAAGAACGTAAATTTATTTTGTTTGCAAGTTAGAAACCGAAATAGATCAGCATTGTGCAATTAATCGTACTATGAACAAAAGGTGTATCATTCATTCGATAGTTGGAATTCGAGAGGCCTCGTCTGTTATGGATCGCGAATGAACGATGAACGAAAACATTATTTCGGGAGAAAACTAAAAAATGACAATTTTGAGCGGAATTAAGTTCGCCGGGTCTTCTAGTACGATAATGAACCGTTATTCAAATTCATTTATTAAATCACGACCGCACGTAAATGGATGATAAGACCAAGGCTGCCAATCGATGTTGCTGCTGGAATGTGTTTGTTTGGCAGATCCTATTAATATTTTAAATTCCATTATGAATCCATCCTAAATTCCACAAATGCTCACGCCATAATACAATCCACTTGGATTGAAACAACCGGAGGAGCGTTCATAGCTAGATTTATCTCTACAAATTACGCTATGGCTCAGTTCCCTCGCGATCGAAAGGTCAGTCATATTGATCGTGATTCGACATGGTTTGAGTATTATTTGTGGAAAATCATCATTCGTTGCATTGCAGCCGTTCCCAACCAATTTATTGTCCGGTGTTGCACATTATTGTTATCATCGATTGCTACCATCTCCCGAATGATGTAATTTTTGCGAGATGCATTATTACTTTTTTGTTATACGAGCTTATCGAACAGGTGTAATGCACCATTTGGTATATGGCATATCATCAGTTTTACTGGAATATCAGTCGATACATGCTTTCAATGATCGCTACACTTTCCTCCGAATGGCCCACACAAAAAAGGGCTCCAGCCATTGCACATCATCCATCATAGTTTCGAAACCAGCGTATAATCCCGACAGAGGTCAGGCACCGCAATTGGAGACCTGCGCATCCGGTAATTTTTTGTTTGCAACTCACCATCGGATCCACAGACACGCGTTCAATGCCATTGCCGGTTACAGCTTTTTTTCTTCGCGTCTCATTTCGGCGCATACAATCCATTTCGGGGCCTTATGTCATACTAATGGGTGAATATGGAGGAAATTGCATTGCAATCACAATCGTAAGCCATCACACCTTTGGCGGTCCATCGAAGGTGGAACAACCGTTTCGTCCAGCGCTCATTCATTCAGTCAGCCAGTCATTCATTTCACCAACGAAGCCTTCTGAATGGGAGGGCATTAACGGTCGATTGATTCGCTGGCTCTCTACGGTCTATCTCTCTCACGGTCTCTTCTGTGTTGAGTGCTGCTGGGTTTCAGAAAAGCGAAGGCTCATTTTAATATTTATTTGGTTAAAATTTATGGTTCTCGGCTCTCGCGGTCGGTTGCAGTAGAATATCGTTGTTTACCTTTTTTGTTCCAACATGTAGAATGAAAGTATGTACTAATGAAAGAACCGTTGCGAATCGCGGACGGATGTTCTTTTCCGCTTACCGGCCAGTGGGTAGCGAGTTCGTGTGGCTTTTCGTGACAAACAATTCTATAGCTCCTGGGGCCACGTTATTAGCAGCGTTGACAACATAATCAATTCGTCGTTAATTTTCTCTTTCCCCTCTTCTATGGTAATAAAATGTTTACAACCGGTAAAGGGCAGATGATATCGTGAAATGGGTAATCGTGTGCGTATTTACACATTTGGACATCGGAAATGGTACTAATTCAAATCGTATAGTTTAGTCATTTAGTTTGACGAAAATAGATACCACTCAGATACAGTCAATTCGGACAATTTGCTTCGGTTTGATCTATTTTGAAGGTAAATATAACGTTCTTGTATAAATTCAGCAAATTCACACATTTTATGAAATGTTTGAGCATTCATATTTGTACAGTATGTTTTCAAGTTACTGTAGGTGGTGTTAGAATGATAGGATTTGCTACTAAACGGAGAACATTTGGTCGGTGTTAAGTCAGAGCGGACCAAGTCGCAAAATTAAAAATTTAATGTTATTTGTCGCATTCTGTTAAACATTCTGTAAGCTATATTTCACTCTTATCAGATTTGGAAAATCACGCGTACAGCAGGAATAATTTCTCGAAATTGTTT
>NC_073745.1:145067537-145155037 GCF_029784135.1 Toxorhynchites rutilus septentrionalis | reverse complement strand
GTAGAGGTTTATCGATCGCGAGAGGAATAATTTTATTCAAACAAGGTCTGAACTCATCACGAATGTCCGTTGAATGAAGAAAAAATTGAATCAATCCACCTAGAAGTGATATAGTGCTTTTCAGCAGTGTAAACGGACAGACTCTCAACCATTTTGCTTTTGGTTCCAAACAGCTTCTAAAGAGTCCACAATTGGCGATTTAATTTACATTTATAAACACATGGTATTCCTTAGGAATAGACTAAACAGATTTTTCACAGTCCATCTCACTCCCACTGGCAAATGTCCGTTTTACCCCACCAGTACAATTATATCAATAATTTAAATTTTCCACTCAAAAATGAATTTAATTTTCCGTACATACCTACATCGCTTCTCTGTTAACTCACAAACCGAAGTATAACTATTAGCGAATTGAATTTTGATATTAAACCACTCAAAATGCTTAATATCGAAGCAGCTAAAGTTACATCCACACGCGGAATCATGCATGATTTTCGGTTTTTGTTTCCCTTTTTCACTTTTGATCAGTATTCATTGCCATAGGGTGGCTTAAATATTATAGAATAACATGTAGAAGGTGTTCTCATTAACAGATTAACAGTGCGGGTGCGGACAGGGTTGCCATAATAAAATCTGTGTTTTTGATCTCAAAAAATCTTTTTATCTGTGTTTTTTCTCAGAAAATCTGTATCGAAATCTGTATAAACTCTGTATTAACGCGGTCATTTGTATGCTCTCAGCCACCACAGCAAAGAAGTATACTAATATCAAAATTTATGCAACAATGTATCAGTTCACCATTTTTAAACCGACTTTGTATGTCTTGTGAACTTATTCACGAACCAAAACGGAGCTACTATGAATAATAGATAACGATACTCAGTATAAACAAAAGTTGTCATCCGTGCTCGTGGAAAGGATTAATGGAAAACTCTATGTATTGCGGCACTCTATATATGTAAAGAGCATTGTTTTGCATGTTCAAACAGAAAGATAAAAGGCGAAAGGCGGCAAACTAATTATTTCGGTGATACATACTACAGATATCACGCGAAAAAGAATTATACCAAATATTTTTTAATCATAAACATAAAAACATTGTTTAGTAAATACTTATCAGAAGTTTACAAAAACAAAAAAAATCTTGTTCATCTTACAAAGTTTTACATCACTGCTTCTTCAAGTAAAAATAATTGCGATCAGTACGACATACATGTCATACATGTCGAAATTTAAGACCACCGCAAAGGGTTAAATTTATAAGTTCATTTAGCTGACCCGGCTAACTTTGTCTTGC
This sequence comes from Toxorhynchites rutilus septentrionalis, assembly GCF_029784135.1. Lineage (NCBI taxonomy): Eukaryota > Metazoa > Arthropoda > Insecta > Diptera > Culicidae > Toxorhynchites > Toxorhynchites rutilus. The sequence goes on along the minus strand of NC_073745.1, from coordinate 145,153,737 downwards.
CCAAAATTAATTTTTTGATATGAATCCTTCTGAACATTCACGTTCACGTTCGAACGCTCGTGGATCGAATTCCGGAAAAGATTGATCAATTAAAAATCTTTCAATTGGCATGTGTTACTGCTAGACACGAATGAATTTTAAAGTCTAAAATTCTATGATAGAATATAAAAATCAATCTATAATCATATTACCTATCAGATTACCAAGCTCGAGAGCAGTTTCAAATTGCTCAGTTTGTTTTCCTTTTTTCTTCAAAATTTTCAAAAAAAAACAATTTTTCTCACCATTACATTGATCTACGAAGGGATCTCAGCTCAACTCGGACAATCTTTGATAACCACATTTTGACGATTCATTTTCATTTTCCACCTGGGAATCCATTAATATTTACAAAATGGCGAAACATAAATATCAATGTCGTCAAAATCAATTCCAAATAAATAAATTAACTCCAATCGGACAAACTTATCATTGTAGAACAAATGCGTAATTTTTTTTTCGATTTCACTTTTCACTGCAGTACATATGCGTAGCCCATTTTTTCTTAAATTTTCCTTTTTCAAAGCATTTTATCATTCTAATTTGAGTGGAGACAGACACAACAATATATAGACGACTCAAATCTGATCAGCCGTTCTCTTGTGTGGATGAGTTATACGTACGTTACGTTTTGAAGCATAATCTTAATTTTAGTATCATTGGTTGGCATAGTTATTATGAATTTGACGATGTTGATGGTATTCACATAAAAAATCGCATTTACTGTGCTTTAAAGGGTGTGTCACATCAAATTGCATCACGGAAAAAACGCTGTAGAAATTTAATTTTTAGGAATTATATCTTCAGCTTTCGCTTATAATCAGATAAGAGTGTATAGATCACGTTGGCCATGCTTCACTGTCAATTTTTCGTAAATTTGGAAAAATGTCGTCGAACGAAAAAGAGCGTCGTGAATTAATCCTGCGCACTCATTTCGAGAATCCGGAGTTGTCACATCGGGACATCGATAAGATGCTGGGAATCGTCCAATCCACGGTCAGCAGAGTACTAAAACGATACTTCGAGAACCTAACCATCGACCGGAAGGTGAAGAACGGCAAAAATGGATGCTCCGTCAGTGAAAAAGATCACAAGCGCGTAGTTAAGCAGTTTAGACGTGATCCGAGAAATTCGGTCCGGGATGTCGTCAATAAGCTGAATTTGTCAAGTTCATTCGTCCAGCGGGAGGGCCTGCGTACATACAAGGTTCAGACAGCTCCTAACCGCGACGAAAGGCAAAACATGGTGGGGAAGACGCGAGCCCGGAAGCTGTACACCGAAATGCTGACGAAGCCGCATTGCCTGGTAATGGACGACGAAACCTACGTCAAAGCGGACTTTCGTCAGCTGCCGGGCCTGTTGTTCTTCTCCGCAGAGGACAAATTCAGCGTTCCGGAGGAGATTCGCAAGCAGAAACTATCCAAGTTTGCCAAAAAGTACATGGTGTGGCAAGCGATCTGCTCTTGCGGAAAGCAGAGCGCCCCCTTCGTGATGACCGGCACGGTAAACGGGCAGGTTTACCTTAAGGAGTGCCTACAGAAGCGCTTACTACCACTATTGAAGCAGCACGAGGGCCCGACCATCTTCTGGCCGGATCTCGCTTCGTGCCACTATTCAAAGGACGTGTTGGAGTGGTACGAAGCCAACGGGGTCACCTTCGTGCCAAAGGAAATGAACCCGCCCAACGCGCCGGAGCTTCGCCCAATAGAGAAATATTGGGTGATTATGAAGCAGGCCCTCCGGAAGAACCCAAAAGTTGTCAAATCGGAGGCGGACTTCAAGAGAAAATGGATTTCTGTTCAAAAAAAACTACAACCTGACGTTGAACAGAACCTTATGGACGGGGTAAAGAGGAAGGTGCGAGCATACGGGGTTGGGCTCGAAGTATGAATAAAAAGAAAATGCCAAAAGTTGTTTAATAGTTTTTATTTTACTGTCTAAAATTTTCAAAAGGATCGGTCTACTGGGCGAATTTCTACAGCGTTTTTTCCGTGATGCAATTTGATGTGATACACCCTTTAGTAGGAAAAAGATAAACAGTGATATTTATCTATTGTAAAGCTAGCTGATGACGCAGACTTTGGCAACTTTTCTCCTTAGATTGAACATGAGAAAGCAGTATTACACGGTACACATGAATGCTAAAATGACTCTCATTCAGACTGATTCCAATGCTATAGGAATAAAATTGGTGAGTTGGGAAAAAATATTATTGTGATCAAGCCATACCTACTATTGGATCGTTATTTTGAAAGATCTGTAAATCTGTATGGAAACCTAAAAAATCTGTAATCTGTATCTACAGATTCTTGTTTTCAGAAAGACTGAAAAATCTGTATACATACAGATTATTCTGTAGATACGGTAATCCTGGGTGCGGACCGCCCCCAAGTACACGATTTTAGGGGTGCAGAAACACCCCTACATTGACAAATACTTCACCATTCAGCATACTTCATATACATATATTGAGGTGGAAGGGGGTGCAATCCGACACTTCCACCCCGGGAGCGGAAGCTCCACTCGACGCCACTGACCAGACACAATTTTCGTTCAAGATTTTTCCCCAGTTGTAGAGAATGTATTTCTTTTTTACATAGAAAACATTTGATATGTACAGCTAAATTTTCATTTAAAATTTTTGTTTTAAAAGCGTGTTTATTCCACCTGAAAATCCATAACCATTTCTGGTTCACATAAATAGAACACGGAGCTCAATGTCGAGTATGTCGTAGTCGAGTTGTGTGGCACGGTTGCCACAATTGCACAACACGATTGGACTTGAGTCGAACGGATTTCAGAATGGAAAATTACAATCCGTTCGGGTAATTCTGACTCGATCGGATTTCAGACTACGGGTTAATAGTTGATAAGTAAACCGATCTGGAATATCTAAGGAAATTACACTATCGATTTTCTCAGGGCCTATCGATTTTGTCGACTAACCAAACTAAAAATGTGTTTGAGGTAATCCTCGCTCCATCCATTCAACCGAATACATTCAGCAATATGTGGGACCGTATACCACAGGACTTCATTTTTTGTTTGAACACACGTTCTCTACCATCGCGCATATATCGATGATAAAACACCACTTATTGGCACCACTCACGATTATAAATAACATCATGGAATGGCGTTGTCCTGATCATATCGAATCATCATATGATACAATTGAAAATAAAAAAAAATGATCATAATGAATGAATTACCTTTAGTGGGGTCTCGTTGTTTCATGTTTATGCAATATCCGTCTTGTTCTTTCAGAACGGCTGGGGGATTTTTCGTCAAAGAGACCCTTCCGACTTGCATTACAGCCACACATGTTCATGAGCTAGTCACTTAGAATACATTCAAGACGTATTGTCTAGCATAGAATCTCAACCAAGTACTACTAAAAATGATGCAAGTAATACTATGTCGGTTAGGCGATCGTTGGGAACGTCAGTGCTATTGAAGAAGAACATGGAGAGAGTCGTATGAATGATGTGCGTCAACGAAGAATTCCAGATTATTGTTTTTTCTTCGAATCATAATTTCTCGCGTCACAGAGCAGTCGCCTTCTATGATTCTGGCAAAGCTTACGCCTTGAATGTACACACGTGCTCTCCAGTAGGAGTTTTACCAGACTTGATGACAATAGCGTGATTATCATTTTGTACACCGAGTAAGTGTGATTTGAAGTATTTGAATAATTCGTTGTGCTTCCAGCTCGCCGCCGATACGACTGGCTTTAGACGAAGTCAGATTACATGCGAACGTGTGGATGGAAGTTCGATATAGCTGGCATAGTACCATCTGTCATTTAACAACATAAATAAATTCGATTTGTTTGAAAAACGAACGAACGAACGAAATTATTTGAATATTTTATTTTAAAATTCTAATATCACGATTAAAAATAGGGTAAATATAAGGGTTTAAATATGTGGTTTTATGAATTGTTTGAAGCCGAATTCAAGGAAAAAAAATATTCAGATTTTTTTCTGCATAGAGCCACTCTAATCGGTATCAAATATATAGTAATCGGTATCCTAGCGGTATCGTATAGAGCAGGGGTTTTCAGATTTTTTTTATGGCAGAGCACTTTTTATAGCAAAATTATTTAATGGAGCACCTGCATTTTTTTTATCAACAAAACAAATCATATTTGCATTGACATTACCCAACTGGAAACAACTCTATTGCGGTTGCGCATCACAGATACACGACATCTGATCCGGAGTGAGCAAGATAAATCACTATGTGCCCGATGAAATTAAATTAAAGAATGGTTTTTTCAAAGTGGGTTTTCAAGTGGGAGCATTTGCTATAACTTCGCGGAGCACCATCCATTTGAAAACTATTCTCATGCCGACCAAGTTTTTTGTGCGTAATTTCATCAAAATCGGTGGAGCTTTTCGGAGGAGTTCGGTGATAAACACCGTGATGCGTGATTTTTATATATATAGATTCTAGAGTTGTATTTTTTTTCATTGTTTTCTCTGTGTTTGTCAAAACATTTGTAGACATTTTTCAGCTATGTGAAGACATTTGAAAAATAATCTGGTATCTCAAATAAACTGTCAACGCAGCAACGACGCGGCGCAACCCAACGCGCGATATAATACTCCGGTCTTTATTGTCAGGTAATTTTTAGGTTAATTCATAAAAACTTCGCTGTAATTCACTGCGGATCAGTCTGTCTGTCTGTCTGTCTACTCTCAGCGTCACGTGTGCACACACCGATTATCCTCTTTCAACATCATTTCTCGCATGTTTTCACCTGAACCTGATAGGAATTACAAATTGCGGGACATTGTGCCAACGCCACTTCCCGGATAAAGTTGCTCATTGGAGTGTGTAACAAACAAAAAGTTGCTAAACATGAAACTCAAAACAAAACATTCGCTACAAAGGGGACGACACGCTTATGACGAACCTCGCTCTTATTGTGGTAACCGTGAATCATGATGGTGAATTTCAGAACATTTTTTTCTGCAGCGTTGATCAACGTGCAAAGTGCGTTCTCTACGTTTTATTCGTTTGTGTTTTTTTTGCTCTGTTCTAATTCTGATCGCGAATAATGATAGCAACCAACGGCTCGTTGGTTTTGAAATAAGTAATAATTTGATGAGTCATACGGCGAACGACAACGATGAATAGAACCTCAGAATTCTCTCATCATGTGGGACCTCTATGAAGCATCTATTTCAGCGCATCCACTTATAGTTCTATCTACACAAGTATTGAATCGAAAGAAATACACATTGTCTGAAATCACAACTCGAGAATGAAAAATAAACAGAATACATTGTCATGCTCGCTAGGTTATGAATTTACTCAAACAAACCCACGTTATACATTTTGTTGTTCCACCTTCCAGCAGACTAAACCAAAGCATTTTCGAAGAAAACTCAGCCGTGAAATGCACCGAAAGTATCACATTCCATCAAGGTCAAGTCATTACAAATTGCAACGTAAAAGCTGTGTCATTCCACCGCGTGACCATGGAACAGAGCGTTTTGACCGATGTCCATGACTGCGGTGTCAGGCCTGAGAACCGCTACAGAAAAAAATCACAATGGAGAGCGATAGGGACCCCTAACGATTCTCCTAACATGACAATTCCACGCTAATTGCAATTTCACCGGATGGGCAGTTGCGGGCGCACGACAAAACAACGGTATAATTTTGGCTTAACCTCACTTTCTACTCAAATGGACGGCGAAGAATGCTTCCTCACTTATTTTTGTTGTTGTTGTTGCTGCTATCATTTTGCGGTTTGGAATGGCACCATTTTTCGGTGAACAAACACATCAACCGGCAACGTTGTGAATTATGTAGATTGAGGACTGGGAAACAACACAGATGGTTATATTAGCCCACATTTGTTGGTTGGGTTTATGAATGCGATTGGTGACATTTTCCCAACCAGCTTAAAAAAATGGGCTCAAAGGAAGAAAGTTTATGAATCATTCATTAGCGCTTATTGTTCAAATTTTTACTTCGAGAGGTGTAATAGCCATACATGGACATTCCAACTTGCTACTTGTACTGGATTTCACTGGTACTGGTTCATGGAAAATTCAACCAAAACCTGGACTTAAACGGTCGTCAGAACCCCACATCTGGTAAAAATAGCTGAATAGCGGATTCTTCAAAATTCTAATCAATCTAGACGTCTGATGACTAGGCAACTTTCAATGTCTCGGTTATCCATGTAATATATTTTTGTAAGTCTGTGATGTCAACACCTAACAGCTGCTTGAGCAATGTGCGCTTTTAAAATTTTGATCAAAATGGTAAATAAGAGAAAGAAAGTGCATGTTACTACGCGAAGAATTATAACAAGTAGGGGAAGGACGGTAAAGACGGACACCTTAAGTAAAAGTTGTTTTTTTTATCTCATTTATTTATTTATTAGGCTAATTAGCATTTTAGCTGTAACAGAGCCGGGTTTTTTTAATCGTGTACATGTACATATGTTTATGTTTCTATAAATTGTAAATTATACAGTCGTTAGTAGTAGCCATTTAGGCGTTAAATTTTTTCTGTTCCATTACATTATGGTAAATTACACAGTAGTAGCCATTTGGGCGTATGGGTATTCTTTCTGTTCATTCATTGTTCAGCAGACCGGACAGCGGAGACAGTTGATATTGATCATTGTTGAGTTATTTATAGAACAGCAGCCCGATGTTTCTTGCAGAGCAGAGCAGTTGTATGGATGAATCGATCTTATTTCGACCGTGGATCGATTTCCATCGCTGATGATTGTTTGCGTGGACGTAGTTATTCTATAACAACAAAGAAGGCCAATTGAGGGCCCTGAGTTTGAACTCACGATCGATCGCTTGGCAAGCGAACGCGTAACCAAGTGGCTACGAACACCCCCCGATTTTTTTTATTGATTTTCACAAAAAAATATATAGCTATCTCACCACGAATCGATAGTCTAAGTCTCTGTTGATAATAAAAATTGTTTCAAAGGCATCTTTGAAAAAATAAGAAAGAGTCGGGGTGGACGGACACTTGATGGGAAAGATGGAAACTTGGGGTGGGAAAGATGGACACTAACTGAGAAGTTTTGAAATTCAAGTTGATGTCCTCAACAGGTTTTCGAGATCTTCAAATAGGCCACACAAATGATTGAACATAAAAACTTGACTAAAATCACCTAGAAGAGCCTTGTATTTTTTCTCATTTTTTCGTTTCTCAAAAAACTTTCGACATCCGGAATGACAGATTCGGATTACGTTTTCAAACTCGCTAAGCTTTTCCAGCCAACTGAGTTGGTTTATTGAACAATTGCTTCAGTCCGGTTTTTTTCCGTCAGTTCGAAAGCCAATTCTCTGACTTCCGTTATAGAATTCCCATAGAGTCTCCTCTCTAGGTCGGGGAGATGTAGATACACCCAAAACTAGTTTTAAAGCACATGTTTTGGCATCCCGATTTATCACATTAAATGAGCCTAAAATAACAGGAAAAGCGCTACTCCCCAATACTTGCATGCCATTTGTAAAATGTATATGCTAGAGCCAATATTAGCCAATATGAGCGAGCGAACATGAGACACATTGAAAGAAAGCATATGAAAGCTTTTCGTATAGTTTGCCAAATACACGGCCCAGACTGAGATGAGCATAGATCTCCTTTATGCTCTACTTTTTACTCTTAGAAAACGCTTCCCAACTTCATTTTATAATGAGGTATAATATTATCACATATTTATACAACAGTTCCAGTAGCTATGTGGATAGCGTGGTCGTGTTAACACGTTCGTCGCTCAACGCGACGTTTTTGAGTTTCTTGCAAAGCCCAACTTACGATTAAATTATCAAATGAAAATCAAACTTAGTTTGTAGATAACTTTTACATGATCTAGCAATGTTTGTTTCCAATTGAAGACGAATTGATGACATTAACACATGCCAAAGTCATATTATAGGGGTTTTGCAAAAAACTGCAGTACAAACCATCCTTACTATAAATTAATAAAAAGTATAGTATAAACAGTATAATATTATGGTTATGATTTTATTATTTTTCTTCATATCCTATAATTACATTTAGGTGCCTATTCTATCAATCAGTTCCGTATGATTGTTGTTCTCGGAATGTTGGAATTCAACACAGCTGTGTTCACGGGAGACCCTCTCTTAACAGTTTCTTCCATCCGTTGGTTCTTCCATGACTTCCGGTTGCTCTTGCAAACATATTAAGTGGGCAGCTGTTGAAAAAAGGAGGGGATAATCAAATTGTTTTCAAAACAATAGTCTCTTTCGGTTTTCCCTTTGGTGGAGTGTCCGTCCTACCCGATTTGATTAGTATTTTTAACATTCATATTTCTGGAGTAAAAGCGAGAAAAATTACCGCTGATTCGATAAAAAGGAAGTAGAGTGATTATTAAACACTCACGTAACGAAAAATAAAAAAACAAAACTGCAAACGAAAATTTATATCGATTTGTTCTTTTGTTTCTATTTACAATTTTGCAGAAGACCAGCTAGGTGCAAACAGTAAGTGTCAAAAGTATGGATACACTGTGTTGTATTGTACATCATTCAAATTTAAAATAAAGGTATAATTTATCAATTACGCATAAGTGTTCATCTTACCCGCCCTGTCCGTCCTTCCCGACTTTCCCCTACGTGTTGTCGTGGAAAACTACTGCGAGGAATAGTAGCGGCTACCGGAAGAACCCTCTCTACAGTGCAAAAAGTCATAAACATGTGGAAATACGAGGGAACCTTGAAAACCTTTGCCGGCAGAGGACGCGAACGAATACTGTTTTCTGCTGATAAACGGGAAATGTTGTGAATACTGCGAACAAATCCTGAAACAAGTATACTGAAGTTGACTACCGAAGCCGGCACTTTCGGAAGACCTATCAGCGCAGACACTGTTCGGAGGGCAACATTCACATCTGATTGGCCGCATTGCCCGTAAAAGTGCCCTCCATTTCGTGAATATGAAAAAAACAACTGGAGTTTGCTAAGCCATATGCACATAACTCTAAGAAGTTCTGCGACAAGGTTCTTTATTTAGATGAGAATCAAATTCTTCGGATCGAATGGAAGCAGATGGCATGGAGAAAACGAAGATCGGAGCTCCAGGTTCAGTAATGAATCCCAACGAAACTATGAGGTTCGATAGTTTCTTCTAGAACTGGAACTTTGGAACCGATTCGACGAATAATCAAATGGGATATTTGAACACCTTGAAAAGTAACCTGTAACCATCCGTGACGGAAGTGGATCTACCACTTCTACCACATCTACCACCACTACTTCCAACAAGATAATGATCCGAAGCACACCTCTTTCATCGTACCGGAGTGATTGCTACATGAAGTCCACTATCAACTCAACACAATTTTACAGGCGGCCATATCAATCATTATGTTTTTGGATTTTATGATTTTGATCTTTTCTTAACTGAATGCACTTGTTTTGTAAGATAAACTTATACTGGCCCTCTATATCCGCTTTCAGCAGATATGAAGAGCCCTTTTGCGCAACTAAATTTAAAGAAATTGTGTAGGAAGTTATCTCTTAGACACGACCGCATATTTGACGTAGTTCTATGGAATCATTTTATGTAATTCACTTATTTATCACTTTGAATGATATTTTAGAATACATCGGAATCTTAAAATCAAATTAAATTCCATTCTTAAATTCTAGCGGAATAATTTGGTGGCCCTGGAAAGGTCATACGAGTGCGTGGCTTAGTAGAAGTAGTGATTCATAATCCGTGCCTTCACGAGAACTATACACAATCTTGTCATATGTCGCATTTTGTTTCGGTTTTCTAAATGCTCGCATTGTACTCAATATACATCGAAAAAGTTCTTCTTCAAGAGAATGAAAAATAATATTCATCGCGGCGGTCTTTTTCGCCGCTGACACATACTGCGGTCACATCCGATTATATATTGGTTCCAACACCTCAACCATCACCATTATATAATAATGCTTACGTGTAACATTGTGTAAAGGTGCTTGGAAGTTACATTCCTTACATTTTTATATTTTCTGAAGCGCCAGCCAATTTCGAGCCCGCGAGTACATCCACCTCTTCGATTTATCTCATATTACAGTCTGGTTCGAACTCCAGTATCGCGGGTATAAAAAAATAAGCTCGGGTTTCTATGTGGCTCGTGGCGACAGTTCATTATTCACGCGACGAAAATTCCGCGTAAACAAATTACTGTTTACGATTATATATAGCCAATTCGATTGCAATTGGTTAATTGTATTTTCTCTCTCGAAAAACGACTCCAAGCACCTCCCATAGGAATTTGTACGAATAATTAGTTGGTAAGGTGAAAGTTGTTAAGAGGAGAGTAATAAAATAGACACGGTCGAAGACAGTCACTTTTAAACATTGTTTTTCTTTTTGAATATATTTTTCCGACCGTCCGGATAGTTTCAAGAGAATTCGGTTCCAAGAATCGAGGAGTGTTCCCGTTTGTGTTAGCGGTTTCTAGAACAGTAAACCGAACCGGAAGCCGTGTTTGATCCGGCAAAAGTGAAGTTGGAGTGCGGTGAATGGGAGTGTGTGATGTTCAGTAATCTGGACCTCCCGAAGAAAGGGACGACACAGGTAAAAAGTGTCCCCTACAAAATTTAGAAAAAGTCATAACATTATTAAAACATATTAAATAACATTTCAAAACAAAATCTTGTAAGCAAATGTTACAACGTTTGCTTTTAAAAATATGGTTTTTTTCGGATGGTGATAAAAAAAACTAAGACAGCCAATAGAGTTTGATAAATTTCCCATGGAAGGTAATTATACACTGCGTTTGACAACTATAGATCCACTCATTTCCTGAGTTTCCAGAGATATGTAAGAAGTCGGTTGAATTGAAGTATATAGTGTAGGACATAACAACTACTTGCATTTAAAAGACTGGCCATTTGAACTTTATTGTTGTGTTCAGGTGTGAAACATTCAAAAAACTAAAATTCCAGTGTTTCATAACTATAGAACCAGATGGAAAAACTCTCAGTTCTTTACAAAATTAACGCAAATTTAACATAAATTACGATGAGTTTCTAATTCGTAGGTCATCTTCAGTTCTCAATCAGTTCAAATAACCCATTCGGTGTGGTTACGACCAAGCTGCGCCATGTTATAGTGGATATCTTGTTCTACGCAGAGGATACTGCTCGTTTAAGCTCTTCAAATCACTCATTCTGCTTGTAAGCTGCATCTACTATTTGTCCGATCACTTCTTATAAGTTCCTGATAGGATTTTGATTTGGTAAACAAGCTGACCAGTCCAAAATCTGAAGCCCCTATTCATTAAACCATGCCATGACCTTCCAGATTTTTTGAATTGATGTCAAATTACCCAATTTCACATTGTTTTTGATGCAAAAACAGTAGTAAATGATTCTGAAGTACTTCGTTGCACTTCTGACGGTTCATTCGTGTTGATGGTAAGCTTTCTAAACCAGGCCTTTTGAGAGAATTCTCCAGTTAACAAGCAGTTAACCGGAACATTCGCCATGGCGGACGAAAACATGCGTGTAGGCATGTTTTTGAGTTCCTTCTTCGTTTTATTTATCAATTCCTTCTCAGTTTTCTCCACCGCCCGACGCCCGACTCCCGGCCAAGCGCACACAGCGATGTAGCCACTTTTCTCTCGATCTTCCTCTTCAGCATCCTTTGGAGCTTCTTGTCGCTCAGGGTAGTCGGCCGTGCGGAACCGGGCTTTCTCTCGATGCTCTGATTATTGTCCAATAGTGCCAAGATGTTGTAGATGCCGGAACGAACGTATCCGGCGTCCACAAAGTGTCGCACCATGTCTGTTTTCGAAGCGTCGGAGTACCGTTCTTTGAACGCGCATACTTCTGAACGGAGTAGCTTCTCTGTTTTCGCCATCACGGTTAGAGTTAAACTGATAGAGCTGTCAATTTTTTTCCGGCTGACTCATGGGTTACTATGATTAATGCTGCATGGTTCATGGGTAGTCTTCAGAACAGCACTTCTGAAAATACCCCTCGTCATTGAGTGCCAACTGTGGCACTGTTGTGCACCTAGTAACCTAGCAACGTAGCGACTTGTTGGGAAACTTCCAGAAATAATTTAGCGCAGCCAACCATTACAGCAAATGAAACATCCCACTCATTATTTGGCGAAAATCCGAAGCTAGCAGTCATAGGATATAATAATATTATAATAAAAACTATATTTGTTGTGCGAAACCACGAATAGACTAAATGATGTAAACTTGCATAAACTAATCAATTCAACGTAATTTATCATTTATTAAAATGAATCTATAGCTGAAAACAAGCTCTTAAACAAAATTGAGTTTCGCTATTCGGAGTCCGAAAAAGCGGAGTTACGCATCAACAGTTTCGTCAGTGCATGTGAAGGTAAACTCATGAAAAATCGGCAATTTTTGTCCATTTTTTTAATACAAACGTTAGTCCAAAAATTTAAAAAAGCATTTTTTTCACGGACGAAAATCTCATTATTTATCGAATTAAAGTCATTTCAATGATGCGGTATCTAATCTAGTAAATTCTCATTTTTTATTTAACACCCGTTATTCTAATTATGAATATTTTTTTCCGTTCGATTTTTTTATTAATAGATAGATAAACAAATAATGATATGATAGATAGTATAAGTATTCTTTATTTTATTTTTTCGGAGCTCGATAAAAACATCCGAAACTCGTGCCTCTGCACTAGAATACACCCTAAATGCGACAGGGAAAGGCAAGGATTGAACTGTTGTGGAAAAATCTAATCTCTTGAGGGTGTAGCGTTATAGGGAATAAGTCAGAAAGTATGAATAACATTATAAGTTAAGTCATTTTTTTTCTTCTTTGGAATTATCAGTACCAGTGCATCGAACTTTTCGCATTATCTGCAATAATATAACATTCATAAAAAACAAAATCCATTTATTTAATGAGAACTCCGTTAATTACTGCCGACCGATAAGAAATCATTCGACCGCGTTAGCATAACCATATTCACGAGCCCGGTATAACAACAATGGTGTACGCCATAATAAGTTCGATGCCCACAAAACGTCCGACTCAGAACCGGAACCATCTATTTTCTGCTGGAGACTTCACGGGGAGCGCTGACGATAAATCAGGTCCAAATTACCATATTGTCTATGTAGTCTGTCTATCCTCATAGCCGGTAGCGTTCATATTATAAAGAACAATTTGCGTTGTGTTCCGTTGTATGCTTTCCCATTTAATATGCAATATAAAATTCGAACGCGAATCCACGCGAACAACCTGTATTGTCTCCCTCAATTGTAATGTACGCACAGCCCTGCTTCCCATTAGTGAGAGCCCATCGTTCCGTTCCGGCCACACACACACGCACAGCCAAATGCGTTTCCGGCTGAGCTGCCCCAGAGACAGTCAAAGGGTTAATTATTGCCCGCGGAGCTTCCAGGGCAGAATCGGCGAAAGGAACTGAGGTGTCTTCGCGCCAGACTTCTTGAGACCTTTATAGGCGTAGAAAAAGAGCATGAAATCAACTTAAACCGTCACGCTTATCCGGGCATGACTGAGCCGTACGGATGGCGAACACGACCCCGGTGAGCTGCAGGAATTATGAATTTTGTCGACACAACACGATGCGGGTGCTTTTCACGTTCAAGAGTGAAGGAGTTTTGCAGGCGAAAACAATACAACGCCACGACAGCGAGAAGAGTGTCCGTTGCTAAGATGTCCAATCTAGGCTCCTCCATTGTGTCATTCAACCAATCAATCACGCGCTCGAAAGTGGTTCTCATTTCCAATAGAGTTCAGAGGTGTCTATCAAGTGAGCGATTAATTAAAGCACACTTCAATCAGACCCAATTGTCTTTACCTTGCTCCAGACAGCATGATTGAGCACGGCTTGGATCGTTCTGAGCTCCGACATCATGGGAGAATCCTTCATTCTTGAAGCCAATCTGTGTTCAGTTTATTACGGAGAAGATTGATGCTGTGAATTAATCAGAGGTTTTCGTAACTGCTACTAGATGCCTTTGAAAGGGCATACTTTATTTGTATTGTAATCCAGGAGACTCTCTGAATCAATGCCTGGCGGTGCTCAATTAAGTCATGCAAGCAATCAACAGCTTACCTGGCATAAACAAAAATAGTAAATCGTAAATCCACCCCACACAAGAACACGATTTTCGTGGTCTCGGTAAGTGCCTCGTTTAATAGCGAGATCTATGCGGAGAGATGTGTACCATAATGGTATTTCCTCAGAATCATAAACTCGGAACCACCCGATACTAGTTGAACGGAACAGCGCCAACCATGTTTGGAAGGTGTTCCCCGGGAGCCAAAGCCACGCGACCGTCGATCGGGGAAAAATGTTACATCATTACACAGCGATGGCCCCTCAATGCCACGCGTTGCGCCACATACCGTACAAACACCCCGACACGAAATTAGCCGGCGATGATCATCTTCTGAGGCGTTTTCCGCTCACTTGAAGATGGAGACTTCGCGCATCGGAGAAAATCCCATGCATGTGGCCAAGGACGTGGTTCCATTACAAAACAATAGTAGCAATTCTACCATCTCACTCTAGCTCTTTTCGCTCGCCGTAATCAAGATCGAGAGGAAGCGACTCGATTCGGTCGAGTGAGTTGCTAGTAACTCGTGACGCGTTGTTTCGCTTCTGCTGTTTTCGGGCCCGGATTGGATAGTGAATTTAAAATTATTATTCGCCTTTTCTCACTCACTTTGACGAGTCATTTCTGTTCGACTGGCGCAATAAAAAAAACCGACGATAGCATGTCTCTAGCTGAAAATTGGAAATCTGAATTCGAACACATGAAATATCTGTTCATTTTTCGAGTTGGCTTACCCTAACTTTGTTGTGAAGTTCATTACCTACTATGGAATCATATGTACCCAACGTTAATTAATTCACCAGCGAGCATAAAACGTTTTTTTTTTTCCTGTCACGATGATTCACTGACAAAAAGCTAAGACCTGTCCATAAGCCACCGACGCATGTCATTGACGCGCGTTTGTTTACGAGCGTGTTTGTAAGGAGGCGCAAACAAAAACCCGAAGCCCCAATCGCTATCTGTGAGCGATCAAAGTTGTTCCTTCATTCATTACTTGTTTCGCTTTATTCGGGGTCCGTTATTTGTAGTCAGTGTCGGCGTTTGATTGTGCTTTTTTCATGAGAACAAAATTGTCGATTTCCGTGTTTTTTTTTGTTTCTTCCAATGTAGTTCGAGATAACATCTTGTTACCGTACTTCGGGAAGTGAAGTTCGATCATTGTATTGAAAGATGTGTGTTCCCGTATTGAACGTCAATGAATAATTGATCCTGCGCTCTCTCCATCGGTGTGTTAATTCGATCTCCAGGAAGTACAGGAAGGTAATACTTGTTTGATAAAAATGAGCCAAATGCACAATTTCGCATTATCGTTTGCGTATCTTAGCTTCCGTGCTCGAATGATTCTGATCAAGTTATTTTTCGTTAATAAAAGTGCATCACTGCGTACTTCTGAACTGGGTAAATCTTGCTTCGTTCCTAATTTTATTATGTTGCGGACAAATGGTAGATACCGGAAGGTCCATAGTAACGTCCTTTTTTCACATCACTGTTTTTTTCGGTAACCCAAGTTCTGACGAGCTGCATTTTGACCAGTTCAGTCGCACACTCCCTTGCGTATTCCAAAACACAAGAGCCAAATTATGTCGTGCTTTTCAATTTTTTTTCATTCGTATCCGTAGATATCACTACTGTGTGGTCACACTGAATTTAAAGGAAATATAACTTGCAGAAAAACGGGTGCCGCTTTTCAAGTAACTCAAACTTCAATTCATTTTTTTATTTACACATTCTAGCACCGGGAGTAGTAATTTTGGCAATCTTTCCTGATAGGTAATCTTCTTCGCAATACCTTGACTGACAAAGCTGGCCGCAAGCAGACAATAGACCCAATAGACGCCAGAATATGGGCCTGATTCTCGAATACACTTCACGGTGGAAACGAAATAAACGACACGCCATTGAACTACGTTTTACGAGTTCATGAAGTGTCGAAGATAATAATGAGTTCTCAGGCAGAATGAGCACTTTTCAAATAAAATACATTAATGAAAATTAACTTTTTCGTATCAAACTGGTATTCAATGTGAATGGAAAACTATGTTTCCTTCATGTGACAGGATAATCTCATACAAAAATTTTATCTGAAGATAATTTGATATTATAATGATAAGTTTTAGTGGGAAATGAATTTCAATAATAAATAATAAATCAGACCCTATATATACATTGGTATATATGATGAATTTTTTGGTAAATATTACCAATGATTAGTAAATTTTTGCAATACGAATTATTCGTATATATTACGCGATAACAATGGTAAACAAATGTCAAAGCAGCCAGTATAACCCAGTATAAGATGTCGGTCCAACGTTGGTTCAACATAAGTTACACTTCAGGGACTTCAGGGTGGCTTTTTAAAACAGCTGTGGTTAGCTGGAAGAGCCAAATGATACTTAAATATATTTATTTCTGTTCTAATTACAGAGGCCACGATATAAAGTTATGTTCCCTAGCATAGTTAAAATTAATTAACGCCGTCCGGTTGCTGATGTTGCATGTTCTCGATGCGCAGGATTCGCTTTGCTATTCGCTTATTCCGCTATGTTTGGCTATGGATGGCATAAACATGCAGTTCCGTTGATTCTCCCGAGAAAAAATGTTCTATATTATCATCTGAATCATACCAGTAGACGGACTCACCGTTTTAATTTGAAGAGAAATAAACATAAATATGAAATGATAAATATTCAATGATAAATTATTCTATAAAATAAAAATAATTATCGGTTACTAAATAATTGATAATTAATACTTTATTTTCATAATTTTTCATCAATCAATATCATTGATTTTTTTTTTAACGCCATAACGTTAACGCCATTCAATATTATAAACATACATAGCATTTATTTTCCATGAAAATAGACCCAGGATGATTATTATATTCCACAATCAACTAGAAGTATAAGAACTATGAATCGGAAATATTAGCCCTTAGAGTAGTGCGGGGCAAGAGTGCGCATTGGCCTTTTTGAAGCAAACGAACATAAAATTTCGGCAACAGTGTATTCGTTTGATACATTGTTACACCCGCAGCTCACACATATAAACAAGATAAATTTCATGAAAGAGGCAAAAAGTTATGTTGTAAAAAGAGTTCTGTGATGTTCTGATCTAATTTTTCACTTTTGGAGATGATGATTAACTTACCTAAAATAACTGGAAGTTCGAAACTACACCGTCAAGGAAATCTTCATTCTATAGTAGATGATAGTGCGTATTCGTTTTTGTGAAGAGCATTTTTTTAAAAATTCGATTAGTTCAAAAATTGCTTGTGGGGCAAAAGTTAGCAACAGAGTTTTGCTCCGAAAAAAAAAATTAAATGTTTTCAACAAAATTTTGAACGGGAACCACAAGAAGAAAACTTATTTGAAGAAATGCACTCCCGAAATGCTCAAATGGCTCGACAGAGGCATCGGGAGGAAGTCTCGAAGTGTCGGATTGCGACAGAACTCGATATTCATGAGTCACCTCTGAGGAAGAGGCTCATATCAGTGAGTGATTTAGAATTTCAATCTTCTTTTATTGACATTTCTACTTTTGCTGGGATGTGCCAGTGAGCACCTAGGGTGGTTCAGACAAGTATTTACGAGTGGGGATCTGGCGGACCACTGCAGAGCACTGGACAAAGCTTTCTATGGTAGGACACTCAAAGAATTACGTCGTGTGGCGTTTGATTTTGCGGAAGCCAACAACCTCCAGCACAAAATCAATCAAGTTGCAAAACTGGCAGGAAGAAATTGGGATTCTAGCTTCATGAAGAACCATTGTATGTCTCTTCGAACCTCAAAACAACGCAACGAAACAACAGCGCTCCAAGGCAAAGCGTCGGAATTCTCAGAACCGAATCCGAGATGAGGAAGAAAAATAAACATATAAAATAATTCAGAATGAATTTCAAATCAAAAATGTTTTTATTTTCACCATGCATTCAATTCAATAACGGTTATGTTTCGTTTATGTTCATGTTTTCACAATGAACTTCAAATAAATATTATTTTTTTCAGCAATGATTTTCAAATAAATCAAGTGAAGGTAACTATGTATTTATAAACTTGATCTATATTAATAAAAATGATTTGGTGCGTTGATGCGTCTTAGTTAGCAATAATAATAATAATAATAATAATAATAATTAATAGTTAATAATAATATAGGTTAGTTAAGCCTGGTGCACGTGTCTCGTAGTTCCCATTGCGACCTTCAGCCTCTGCCCAGGAACTCCGATCCCTACCTTCACGAGGTACTAGCTGAGATGCGAGCAACCCTTGGAAAGATCGGGTAACCAACCCCGGTGGGACCTTGGGTCGTATGCAAACAGGGAAGGGGGACTAGTGTAGCGTCTGTTCTCCATGTTAGGAGCGGCCCACAACAGCGTCTGTATTCCAGGTTAGGAACGGCTGAGATACCGTCCTTCAGGCAGGTTGAGGACTCTAAGAAGCAACCTGTGCCAACCCGTGTTTTCCCGGGAAAAGGAAAACTACCAATAATGCAATTGAGAAATCGGAGAATTATAGTAATGCGATCGCCTGAGGAGGGCCCCCGGACTGGAGCTGGTCCTGGAACGGGCGTACATGCGAGCGGCCAGCGGCTAGAGGAATTGGTGCAAGAGCGGACCCCTAGTCATCGGGCTCAGCCCGTAAACCGAATGCTAAACAGAACCCGCAGCACAAGAAATCACAATGGCAATGCTGCACCTGCAAATGATGCTGCGATTGGACGACGTCAGTCGCTCACATTGACAGGCCGCCAACGGCAACGAATCATGTGGACGAGAGAGATGAATGAATTCGTGATTCGTTGCTATTATGTCTGCACAAGATTGGAGACGGACATGTCCGGCAGACCAAGAATGCTGGAAATGTTCAACGAGCAGTTCCCACGATTTGCCGGCCAACTAGATCGGAATAAGCTCTACACACGGAGACGAGCGATTTTGTCACACAACATGCTGTCCCCGGCTGAAATAGAGGCCATCAAGTTGGAAGTGCAACGAGAACTGCGTAGAGAGAGTGGAAGATCGAGCGATATGTCGAGAAGGAGCTCTGCTAGGCTGAGTGCATCGTTCGCTAGTGAAAGGCGCGAATCTATTGCACCACCACCGGATCCAGTGGATGAGCCTAGAGGACAAGAGCCGGCAGAGGATCAACAACGAGGTCAATTAAAGAACGAATTGGCTTTCCACATGGATGCAGCAGTGACCCAGTTTTACGGAACGGACCCCTTAACCCGACACAAGATTCCGAAGTTGCAGTATTCCCACCGACTAACGAGTGCCGTCCAAGTACTCGACCAGGAAGTACTACCTGTGTACCTGGAAGTGGTAGAGAATCTAGAGGAGCTGCAATTTATCGTTTATTGTGGAACTGTAGCTGTTGTACGGACGTTAGGAATGCGCACCTTTCACCAAGACGATAGACAGAACCGCGTACTCTCCAAAAAACCGAAACCTGCTTGGATGAGACGCCTGGAAGGTCGTATCCAAACGCTCCGAGTAAAAATCGGTCGACTAACGCAGTACAAGAGGGGAAGTCGATCGCGAAAGCTGATTCGTGGAGTTGCTGAAATTGTGAAGCCGGCAGAGCTCTCTGATCTTAATGAAAACCGCATCATTGAGATCCTCGACACCCATGTACAACGGTTGAGTGCTCTATCAAAAAGGTTAAGACGTTATACGGAATGTACGAAAAGGCATGCGGATAATCGTATGTTCAGTATGAACGAAAGGGAGTTCTACAGCCGCATCAAAAAGAAACGCAATAATTACGATGGTGGTCTTCCTGAGATTGACGAAGTTACCCAGTTTTGGTCAGGCTTATGGGAGAACCCTATTCAACACCGAAGTAACAGGATGTGGCTGGCAGAAGAAGAGGAATATGGAAACGGACTTGAAGCAATGCCTGCCGTTATGGTAACCGCCCATGATATCAACGAAGCCATTCGATATTCCAGGAATTGGGCTGCGCCAGGACCAGATTTCGTGCACAATTTCTGGTACAAAAAGTTTTCTTCAACTCATGGGCGAATGGCAGAGTGCTTCAATAAGGTATTAGAAAATCCCCAAACAACACCGGAGTTCGTGACCAGGGGAATTACTCATCTGATGCCAAAGGATCAAGACACAGCGAATGCGGCGAAGTACAGGCCAATAACATGTCTAACGAGCCTGTACAAGCTACTTACGTCGGTGATTAATAAAAAGATACAAAACCATTGCGAAGTTAACGAAATATTAACAGAAGAACAGAAAGGCTGTAAACAGAACACGCGGGGCTGCAAAGATCAAGTCGTTATCGATGCAGTCATCGTCGGACAAGCAAGCCGAAACAGAAGGAACCTGAGTATGGCGTACATTGACTATAAAAAAGCATACGACTCAGTACCGCATACGTACCTGATAAAGGTACTAAAAATGTACAAGATACATGATGGCGTCATCAGGTTTATGGAACACGCAATGGTAAACTGGAGCACCTCGCTTAGTATCACCGACGGAACAACTATGTTGAGATCCAGAACTCTCAATATTCGCAGGGGAATATTCCAAGGTGACACATTCAGTCCTTTGTGGTTTTGCCTTGCGATGAACCCCTTGAGCAGAGCACTCAACCGAAGCAGCCATGGCTACCATATCAACAGAACAACGACAATAAACCATACCTTCTATATGGACGACTTGAAACTGTTTGCGGAATCAACAGAAGCGCTACATAGTCTTCTACAGTGTGTTAGCGACTTTAGTTCCGATGTGCGGATGGAACTCGGAATCGAAAAGTGTAAGGCAGTACAGCTCCACCGTGGACGATTGGTGGAGACTGAAGGATTCCGCATTAACGAGAGTGAAGTGATTCAAGATTTGGTGGAAGGCGAATCCTATAAGTACCTGGGATTTCTGCAATTGAAAGGGATTTGTCACACAAAAATCAAGAAGGAACTCCATGAACAATTCTTGATCAGAATCAACCAGGTTTTGAAAACAAACCTCTGCGGCGGCAAAAAAATCAAAGCCGTCAATACGTTTGCCGTTCCTTTACTCACGTACAGTTTCGGGGTGCTGAAGTGGACGAAAACCGATTTAGAAACAATAGAAAGAGCAATGAGAGTGACGTTCACAAAGCACCGTATGCACCATCCAAAGTCGTCCATAGAAAGATTCACCTTGCCACGTGTTGAAGGAGGAAGAGGTGTCACTGACATTAGAGCGCTTTGCAGTTCCCAGATCCAGCAGTTGCGGAGTTACTTCGTGGAAAGTCAGACCCGTCACGATATCTATCGCGCTGTCTGTGAAGCGGACCGTGGATTCAGTGCCCTGCATCTGGCGCAGGAGCAGTACGAACTTAGCTGCAATTTGCAGACCATAGAAGAAAAAACAACATCATGGAAGCAAAAGGAACTTCATGGGACACACCCCCATCGTTTAGAGCAAGCGCATATCGACAAAGTATTATCGAACACGTGGCTGGTGCGAGGTGAACTCTTTTCTGAAACAGAAGGGTTTATGGTAGCCATCCAGGACCGGATAATAGCGACCAAAAACTACCGGAAGTACATCTTGCACGAAAACGTTGTTGACTGTTGCAGAAAGTGCAATAAAGTAGGAGAGACGATAGAACACGTCATAGCCGGCTGTGGAGCGCTAGCCGAATCAGCTTATCTCAATCGTCACAACTCGGTTGCCAAGATTGTTCATCAACAGCTAGCATCAAAACGCAACTTGGTAAATCAGTTGGTACCCTACTACAAGTATATTCCGGATCCGGTTTTGGAAAATAGCTGCTACAAGTTGTACTGGGATCGCGAGATTATTACGGATGTCCGAATACCAGCTAATCGCCCTGATATTGTGGTCTACGATAAAAATAAGAAAGAAGTGCTGATAATAGACATTGCAGTACCGTTAGACCACAATCTACAATCTACGTTTGCTGCCAAGATAACCAAGTATCACGACTTGGCAGAAGAACTAAAACAAATGTGGCATTTGAAAGGCATCCGTATTATACCAGTAGTGATCTCTGCTACTGGTTTAGTTCCACACTCTCTCACGCAGTCATTGGAGGAGCTGCAAGTAACAGAGCAGCTTGCGGTTATGCAGAAAGCGGTGATTCTTGGAACGTGTAACATAGTGCGACGGTTCCTGAATCACCATAATTAGAACACGATGATTGTGCAGACACTATTATAAAGAGAAAAAAAGAAAAAAAAAAAAAAAAGATACCACAGAGCCTAATCCCCCTTTGGCATTTAAGAAGCCCGGGGGTAGGTGAATATTCCAGCTCAATGCTGAGAAGTGCCATAACTCTATATAATAATAATATAAGCATTTATTTTTGTTACAAATCACCTCAAAAGTACAATTCATTAAGTGCGCACCTTTGCCCCCACTATGGGGCAAAAGTACGCATTTGCCATTTTTTATTAAAATTGGTTTTTGTAGTTACAAAACTCGAGAAATTCTTGTACTACGTTTGGAAGGTAATATATATATAGTTAAAATTTAGTTAGCAAGTTGAATTTTGTTTGCTTTTATTTCAATATTCATTGGACGACAACAGTTAGGTGCGCATCTTTGCCCCGCACTACTCTATTATGTAAACTGAACGCATACCATGAGTCTCGTATAGGTAAAAAATGCGTGTAAAAATTGGGTAATAGTGTTTGAGACAGAAGAGCTATTTGTTTCGTTTGTTTTGATCTTCGTACGTAAATAGATCAATTCACTTATCAGACTGTGTGGCGCTTCACTAACACTAGTCTTAGGATACATTTGAAAAAACTAACAATTCAATACTGAAGTTAAATGTATGAAAATTCACAAATATAAATATATATAGAAGGTGTATTTGCATATGAAGTAAAATTCGGATTTTACGCGAGCGTAACATGAGCAAATTTATAACACATGCGAATTGGGGCTCTTTTGGTATTAACAAGTTCTTCCGCACAGTAACTCGATGTTAATAATTCCTTAATATTTTTCTTCGTTGATCGTATTGTTTTCACATATTCACGTTGGAGAGCATTAACTCTTCTCTTCGTTGGCCGAGGCATTTTGATTGAATGTAATACTTTTCCGTTTGCTGTTTTTGAAAGCATAGGCAGCCGTAGCAGTGTTCTGAGCTCTGCAATATAAATTTCTTACCCAATGTTAAAGTTGTTAAAACTTACATTATAGACCCATTAAACGTAAAAACAATAATTGTATTCACAATTTTATCATATTGATTTTCATGACATGAAACGCTATGACTCAGGAATAACATTTTATTGAGTGGCTTTTATAGATGTTTCGATGATGTTGTCTGGCATCAG
This sequence comes from Toxorhynchites rutilus septentrionalis, assembly GCF_029784135.1. Lineage (NCBI taxonomy): Eukaryota > Metazoa > Arthropoda > Insecta > Diptera > Culicidae > Toxorhynchites > Toxorhynchites rutilus. The sequence goes on along the minus strand of NC_073745.1, from coordinate 145,130,280 downwards.
TGTCGAAAAAATAACGATGCTTTCACCAAAATAAACAAATCCATTGCCGAAGATTGAAAGATGAAAATTTAACTTTCAGAGCACTAGCTCGGGTTTTCCGACGTTTTTCACTATACAGTGCGACAGCAGATGAAAATTTAATATCTTGCGAGTAATCGATTACAGTTTGGTTGATATTACTTGATGGGAAGTGTGCGAATAAATACGATCTTTTTCTTCACACTGTTGTGCAAAATTATTGATTTTCGGGCGAGGGGTGAGGGAGGGAGTTGAAAGAAATGAGCGCCATTGTGGCAAGCTTCCAACTTCACCTTAAATTACAGAAAGTTCAGGATTTCACAGGAAAATCAATCTGGCGTCGCTGCTCATGTATTTGGCTTCGGGTTCGATCCTCTTTAAAGTCAGGAATTTTTTTCCTAAAAGAAAGTTCCTCCTATTTTCATTGGTACATGCGTATTCCTTTGAACTTGCCACTGAGAATACATTCAAGGCGTGTTACTTTGCACAGAACTAAGTATTGATGAAGATTGAGAAGAAGGAAAATGAGAATACTATCACTGTGAACGAATTTCCAGCCAAACCAAATATCATCTAACAACAACTGTATTTCCTGATATTCGTAGCGAAAACTACAGTCGATCTCGGAAAATGCATGCCAGAAATATTCTGATGGTTGGATAATTCTTCGGATTAAGCGTGTATGATCTAGAACCAACAAGATGAATATTGGTGAATATTTATTTTTCTTTGTTTCATCTCTATTCCTGGTCCTCTTTTGAAAGAATACATTATGCTTGATGGAAGAGCGCCACACATCGGCATTCTGAAGATTTACGATTAAGGTGTTATTTTCTGGGTATTGTCAGCGATATTGCTTCGCCTGGAATATTTTTATCTCCAATTGAATTGATATTCATAAAGCCGTTCCACTGGTGGCGTCCGATGCGCCATTCGCGCATTATGTCCAAGACTTCGGAGCAACAGGCATTTGACCTTTCTCACATGACACGTTTAATGAAAATCATTCCTTGTTAAATTTCGGCTCGAGTCAAAGTTCTCGCTTGTATGTTCTTTTCATCGCCAACGCATCCCACAGCACGCAGTGTATGGTTCTCAGCGAGAAGTAAGATTATAGGCCGGCCAAGAGGATGACCTCACCTGACTCGTTGATGAGCGTTCGCTGCCAAAATTATAATTCCTGACTACCCGTCGTTGGCGTCGTTACTCGATGAATCCAACGGGGAAATCGTCATCAGCGGTGTTGATATGATGGTATTAACCAACTGTGTCGCGTTGAAAAATTTCTCGTGAAACACTACACGCTCGCGGAAGCTCGGGAATAATAATAACCAAGATGACGTGTCCCAGCTGGGTCGACAGCGACTATATCACGCTGTGGGATGTTGGGCGGCACCCGCGTTTTCTGCTACAAAGACTCCGGACGGATTCGCCGAGTCGTGTCACCGAGTGTGTGTTGCCACTGATCTGCGACATGCAGTCTCGGAAGAGCGTCAAACATTCACTCTGCACGCACATTTGAGTGACATTTAATTACTACTGATATTTGTGACAGTTGTCGCTGTTTTGGTTCAGTGGCCCTTTCGGTGGTGCGATGAACGAGGAGCCAAACCGAAGCGGGAAACACTTTGGGAATGGGTGTCATGGGAAAGGAATTAATACGAGTGCCGCAAAACGGTGAATGTGCGCCAAGTGTTGCCATTACAATATATAGTACAACGCACCGGCACATATGTGTGATGTGTCTGGAATTTGCCACCCGTTCCATGTTTGTAAGTGGAAAACAATATCGACTTAATTGGTAGCGCAAGACATTCCTCATCGAATGGTTTTGAACTTATGCAAGGCGCTTGCAGTGCGCTGTAAATAGAGATCAAAATGTCATATATTCACCACGCGGCGCACGATTTATACTCACCACAAGCCGGCTAGGCGTTCAGAACACATAAAATCGTGCTGATATTTTGCCATGATTAGTCCAGAACTTCTGTTGTACACCGGCAGTGTTTTTTTTATGTACTGAAGTATTCTGTGAAAGAAGCAAACCTGTGGGTATGCAGTATTTCTAGGAGCGCTAGCTTTATTGAAAGTGAAATTGCAACAGCTTACCATCGGAACCGATTACCCCGTGATCGATCGATCTGTGGTAAATGGTTGTTCTGGCAATGGTCTCTGGCATCTTGGAACGCAGCTCCACCGAGATTGTAGATAGAGAAACGACACAGAGTGAGCGTTGGCGAGTAGAGATTGCGGAACGATCGACTGACATTAGACCGTTTCTTCAGGGGGGAGAATGAATTGCCCGAAAGATTCCTCGCTGACGGTAATCGGCGTGACATTGGACCGCATTCAAAATGCTGGCTCAGCTGGAAGTCCCTGCCGTCATAACACCATTTGTGCAGTGGATGAAGATATTGGAACAACGATCGAGTCAACTCAGCACGAGGGCGTGTTTTCGAGGTTAGATTAGTTATTGACGTTGAAAAAGGTGACGCTTCAATCTCAGTCGTGCGGTTTCAAAAATGTTTGTTGTGTTTCTTCAGAATACTAATTGTATCAGTCGAGTGACTAATGTGTGATTTTTTCTCTCTCATTCCAGGTATGCAACGTGTAGATGTTAAGCAATTGTTGAGCGTAAGTTGTTTTAATATGACATATATCTGTCAACACCGACATTTCTCTTTTCTTTTATATTTAAACTGGGAAGAGGAAAACAAGCTACTATCATCGATTATCAGATTCACACCGACCACCGGCGGTGGGAACCGAACTTCAAAATGTCAGCGTAAGCCCCGGGGGCTCATCCGATCGTGTCATTCCAGGGTGACAGAAAAAAACTGCCGACAGAAAATGAAACTGAATCGAATCCATTGAGAAGTGGACGCGCCTTGTGTTGCCCATTCATCCATGTCCGATTGAACATGAAACATACAAAAATGCAATGCAATGCCGAGGCACTGTTGTTGGTTGTTATTTTCATTCGTCCACCACCCAACGAATCGCTTAAAAAGCGTATATGATTTGGGAAACGTGTCTCCAATTTCCGGTCCCTGCTGGTGTGTGGTGTGCCAATGGCGCACACAATGACTCAATTTTGAACGGGGGACGACGTTTAATGGCTTTTCTCCGCTGTGATGACGAAACTAAGTATTGATCGGGCGGCTCGAATTTTCTTATCAGTGCTGAGTCAATTGAAGTTACACATAGTCGTACTAATGGAATGGGATAATAGGAAGCAAGATAGTTAACGGGAACGTTCCCAATGCGTCTCTTCAACCCAGTTCAATTAAAGTCATGCATTAAATACGCTCAAAGTGTTGAAGCGTGTGTCGTAACCACCGGCTTATGAGATGATTGCGCGCGCGTTATCAGTCAATGTCATTTGCTTCCATGCATGAAACGTTCCCTCGTGGTTACACCACGAACGCATAAGTTTTCGACGGAGACTCCACAATTTCCATTAAGAAATGATCTTATAATGGCACGACCGCTGTGGTTCGTTTGTGGTTGGCTGTCTTCAGATTCCAAAGATATTTCCGTTTCCCATTAACGAATAACTGCTGGTGGAACCAGTGGAAGGGAAAGTAATGGCTCAAATTCGCATCGCCGTGATCTTTGCCTTTGAGGTTACGTAAGCTTTTTTTCTTGTTTTTGTGGTTAGACGATTAGCGCTTTCCGCGTCTACAATTGGCAGAAATGTATGTTTTTCACTGCCTGATCTCGCAAAAACGCACTTCAGCGGAAGTTGTTAAGTGTAGGAATTTGTGTCGAGATTTGCTTACAATTCTGATATGTATCTAAATAAGCATGACTATTACACTAGAGAATATCCATTTTGAATTGTTCTGAAAAGTTTATTCGTCTGATGTATTATGCTTTTTTTCATCAAACGAACAGTCTTTAATCAATTGTTCCACCCACCACCTCTCCATTTTTGCTGCATCCCAAATTAACTGGTCGCTCTTTCTCACATTTTGTTTGACAACTGCCCAATATTTCCGATTTGGACGGAATAGGAGATAATTGAGTGGGTTGAGGTTTTTTTCCTCTATGAAGAAATCCACTCTGTTGTTGCGATACTACAGAAATATCTATCGGCTGTTGTGACTGCTTGCCAAATCTGGCAAAAATTTCACAGATGCTTTGTGTACTTCAATTCATGATATGATTCATTTTTTCAGGCACTCATGTTTGCAAAAATTCTAGTTCGTAGTTCCATTTGCAACGAAAACCTCAGATTTTCGTACGCAACTACAAATTTTTTGCTTATTAGGATTAACTATTTAATTTGTTAGAGAAAACCAGCTTGAATTTGCTTAATATATATTCTCGATGTGTTGTCTCGAGAAATTTGACCTGGAAGCTACTTAAAATTTATAGGTAGTTTGTTTGGAATCGTATTTTCGACAACATCAGCGCCTAAGAGGCATGGATCGTTCCTATAAGACGCTCCCTTCCATTCGAAAAAACATCTGAGGATATTGTACACTGTAGATTGAGTCTATTTGATCTATTTTAAGATTTTTGCATCTGACCAAGTCGGATTTTCGACGTAAGTGTCATCAGTTTTGTTTTTTTTTTGGCTTTTCTCACTCACAACTTTTGGAAAACCAAAACGGATCGCAACAAAAAATGTTACCACTGGGTAAGGAACACTTCCAAAATAAATACACTGATGTCAAAACACTACCTAAACGACCACTAGAAGCACTGCAATGAAAACATATGTAGTATATATTGAGCAGTGGTTACAAATTGTTTTATGATAATCTATATATATATATATATATATATATATATATATATATATATATATATATATATATATATAAATGGATTTTTGTCCGTCTGTGTGTCAGTCTGTCTTACAAATCAAAAACAAATTTCTGCATAACTGGAGAACTAATCAAGCAAATGGAATCAACTTAGCATATAGAGGTTTCAGGAATCGATAAACGTTTCTATGATAGTTCGATACTCCTCTCCCTCTCTAAAAGGGGCTGCCATACAAATGAAACACAAACTTCTGCATAATTTTAGAACTAATGAAGCAAATGGAGCCAAATTTGGGATGTGAGAGTTTTTGGGTACGAAAAATGTTTCTATGATGGTATGAGGGGATCTCAGGGGATCACCAAACATGACAATTGAAAATTTTCGGAAAACTCTGAAGGAAAATGAAAAAAAATTCGAATGATATATTGACAAGCGTTGTTAGTCCATGTTATGTTTGCGGTAACGAAGTTGATCTTCATTCGAAAGTGGAAATGGATTTTAATGTGATAAAACGCGGTACTATATCGTCTTCTATCTATATAAATAAAAATGGATCGCCAAATGTGTTAATAAGAGCAAAACTCGAGAAATAATTGTTCGATTTAGGGCTTTCTTCATTCTATCATATTTTCAGTATCAAACATTTATTCCATGTAACGGAGAAACATGTTACATGTTACAAATGGATGAAAAATCTTGCACGAGATTGTGTCTGAAAATAATCTGATATTATAATGTCTGGTTTTGGTAGAAGTACTGAAATTTTATAGTAAAAAATAATTTAAAGGGTAGATTACAAGATCAATCAATGAACAGTTCTGCGATTGGACCCATGAACGTGCGCTTAGTAATAAAACGTGGATGTGATAACGTTAAATAAATTTTTGGCGGGATGAAGTTTGCCGGGATAGCTAGTAATGAATAATGGAGCCAGTATAATTCAACACGACTGCCACTACTTTTTCTCTTTTTCTTTCTCTCTCTATGCTACTACACAGTCTTGCTCATATCGACAAGCGCTCAGCATCAAAACCCGGTATTATAAAACGTCTATTTTCATGCCGTCTGGTGGAGAACGTTTGCGTATTTTTGCATCACACGCACTGTTCAGTCCCTGAAGAAAAACGAAAACTGTAACGTAAGCCCTTTAGTGATTCATTAACCAGTCAGAAATACGTAAAAATAACTGCTTGCATCGAAGTTTTTTTTTTAATGTGGTCAATCATTCCAAAAAAAAATAGAAAATACTTGTGAACCTAAACGATATCATTCTTATTTCAGTTTGCGTCTCTGCAAAAGAAAAAGAATTTAGTCTACAATAGACTCTATGCGAAATTAGGCACAAAACATAGGGTCTCAATTTCTACGGAAAACTCTAATTCCTGCAAATAAAAAATTCCCAACGTTCAAAACAATCAAACCTAGATTTCATCAGTAAGAACCTAATCGATGAAAAAAAACGAAGTTCCACAAATTCTCTACGGAAAAATCATTACCAGCTATGGCGGTGAAGAGGTGCCTAAGCGAGATGAAAAATGGAAGGTGGGAAGATTTTTTAAATCTGTGACGTCACAGATTTTGTTTATGTTTGTTACTTTTCTTATAATAATCCACTACATAGGAAAAGTGTTGTTATTAAACGTTCAGTATTTTTGAAATGTTTTAAACTTAATTTCAATTCAATTTTACTTCTCGTTACGTTGACCAAAAACGTAAACGAATAAAGTCAAAGTCACACAATCTTTTGTTCCTTTGACGGATAAACATTTCACAGTGCATGGGAAAAAATGTTGCAAGTTTTTTATGTAAAATCAACTTGAAAATAAATTTTATTGACTCCGTATGACTTAGATTGAAACGAAAAGTTTTCCGCTTAAGTCTTAGTTTTAGACGACTGAAGTTTTCTGCACCCTAATTGTGAAAAAAGTAATTCCATTTGCTGACACAAGTCAAAATTCCATGAAGCTGCTCTAGAATCCAAACATAGTAGACATTAGAATACTATTTCTGAAATCAATGAAAAAATCAAACATTTTAATTCGTGATATTTGTTTTTGTTTTGTTTGTTTGAGTTCTGTTTTTTTTTCATAATGCAAAAAAATATGATTTGGAAATCTGTAATTAGCTTTTGTATATCCTTTTTAACGTTATTCATTGACACATTCAATTTTGTATCATTTGAGTAACTGACTGGTATGCCTGGTATGTGAACTTCCTATCTTTCTGGCTACTAACACAATCAAAGTTCAACATAACCAAACCCCGTGAATCTGGTGCGAACCTTCTATTCTTCATCTCGGTTCCTAAGGGCGATTGAACCAATCTATAACAATGCATTGAAATACCTATCAGAGTCTTCCATACCTTGTGCTCACGTGACCGAGTGTTTAGCGTCACACATATCATGCCGGAGGTTCGGATCCATTTTCCCGATCTGTGCGGTGTTTTTTTTAACCCTAGATTTATAAACTATATTTACGGTTACATTGTCCATAAACGCATGTCTCTAATATACCTTACACCATACCTTATTTAAGTGCAATGGGAGATATTGTTAAATATCTACAAATATTAGTTGAAAACAAATTTTAATGACAATTTGAACATGAAAAAAACTAGATGTATAGCAATATCTGTGAAAGTGTTTCTTGCTAGTGTGTGAGTGAATGAGTCATTTCTACAGGGATAAAAATAAAATTCAACTCTTTTGAACTTGTTGGTGGTCCTGAAAAGAACCGATGAGTTTGGTGGCTTTGTAGAAACAACTGAAGATGGTTGATACATTACTAATTCTTGTTCAACATACGAGATTTGCTGACTAGATGACGACCAAGGGGAAGATTGTATGTATGTGAGAGAGAGGTGGCTGGCTTATCCACGGAAGCGGTAGCCTTTTTCGATGCTTTCTTGGCCACCTTGGCGCCTTAGCCGCCTTCTTAGCTTCTTAGCGATACCACTTTTCTCTCTGGTGGACTCCTTTTTGGTCTTCTTGAATCTTGAACGAACCCTTCGCACCAGTCACCTTTGCTGGCACAAACCGTTGTGTTTCTTCAGCATCTTGATTACGGTCACTATCATCTTGTTTACCGGTGGATTGTTAGCAGGGCTCCTTCTATACTGCCTCATTCCGATCACCACAAATGCATGCGAGTACAAATGTATTTGCAGCTTGCATGTATCTGCTACGATGATTTCCCCAGTCGCATTCCGTTCTATACGAATACAAGCGAGTAAAAGAAATCGTAGCTTGCTTGTATCTGCTACTTTTTCCTCCTCTTTGTTGTATATGTTGTGTAATATATGGAGGGTAAAATGAAAACCTAAACACAGAACATGCAGGAAAAAATGAAAGATTTCGAATGCTTATAACTCGAACATTTCTTACTGGATAGGAAAGATGTTTGCATCAATTGATAGGGAATATTTCTACCCATCTATCGCAACTAACAAAATGTTATTTTTCATTAGATAAACAATTGAATAACTGTAAAATAGTAGGCGTTATCTAAACGCCCTAACTGCTTTGTTTTGATTGGCCCAATTTACGGTTTCCCTAACACAGCCATCAAAACCATGCAGCCTTGTGGAAATCGGCATTGCAAATACATGAAAGTAGAAGGACTTTTGTTCCCACCGTAAAATGTTCCCTAACACAGACTTCAAAACCAAGCAGCGATGGAGAAATCGGTTGGAGAAACACATGAAAGTAGAGGGAGCTTTTGTTCCCACCGAAATGTGTTCTTTAACAGAGATAAACAGATTCAAAACCAAGGTGCCTGGAGGCAATCGGCATTGTAAATTCATGCAAGTCTAGGGTTATTTTGTTCCGACTGAAATGTGTTTTTCTAACACAGACTTCAAATCCATGGAGCGTGGGGAAATCAGCATTGAGAATTCATACAAGTCGGGGGTATTTTTGTTCCGATTGGAATGTGTTTCCCTAACACATACTTCAAAACCAAGGTTTCTGGGGAAATCGGCTCTGCAAATAAATGCAAACTGCGAGTACTTTTGTCCTCGCTTGCCTTTGTGCAGACTGGAATATGTCTGTCCTTACACGATCTTCTAAACTCAGGAAAATCGTGCAGACACTAGAAGCGAACGAACTTTCCAGTTTCAAGCAAATTCGCGGTTCGAGGAGTACGTACACTTGAGAGATGTAAAATTCAGAGGGAAATGTAAAATAAAATAATCGTTTGATAATTCTTCCGTACATATATTTTGTCCTAGGCATCATACCAAACGTAAAAGGTCGATCATTGAATTTATTTGTAACGAAGAACATAATCTATCACAATGCATGAATTGACCTTACATGGCATTATACAATCTGTTTACTCACAAAGCAAATATATTGAATTCAATTAAATTTGGAAACTGTTTCATTCAATCAAGAATTTAATCAATACAAATGATTGCTAAACTAAGGTAACCCCACGTCTAAATTGCGGTTATATCATAGATATAACCCACCCATTTTTTTTATTTTTTCAGTTCATTCGTCTCTAGTTTTGAAAAAGACCGTTGGCGAAAACTCTCCTTTCGAGCTAAATATTCTCACTCATGTCTTGAGAAAGACATTCGATCCCTCGCCGAGGCTTATCCAGCAAACGATGTCGTTATTCAGTTTAAATTTGAAAAAAACAAACACTCAAATAAGATTAATGGAAACATTTGTATTTTATATTAGAATATTTTTCATTTTCACAATCAAAGAAAAAAAGATAAGTTTTCTAATCATCACGATATATTAGCAGCTATCTGATGTAGGACTGATTCATCAGACTACCCAGACTACACTGATTTGTTTTCACCTGATTATTTTCCTCTTTTTTTATGCGAACGTAAAAAAAGTGAACCGATTTTTATTTTCAAAAACTAACAGAAGGGTTGTGTCCGAGACACGACCGCATAGTTGACGTAGGATTCCGTTAGGTTATCTGTTGCATGCTGATTTTGGATATGTTTGAAGAATTTCATTGTTAAACACTTCGATAATGATATGGTGGCACGGAAAAGGGCCGTTTTGTCTGGTTGTTAGATATTGTCTGTTCACTCGACCAGTGTTCACTACCGAGTGAGGATGAAAGAAGGATGGTGATTAGTCATTGGGTGGTGGATATCACTATAGAAGATGCCGAAGTGGAATGAGATATTATGAAAGCCACCTTCAGTGGCCTTGAACGAGATGGCTTGTTGTATGGATGTATGGAAACACAATTATCAATTTTTCTCACCAGAAAAAAACTTATAAATAAAGTATGTAGAGAAAATATATTTGAAATGGAGATTCATTTATGATTTTTACTTTCTGAATGTTTATTCAACACATTTCCATTTTCGCTTTAAACCCAGTGGAAAACGATGCTACCTGCCTCAATGCGAAATTTAATTGGACTAACAGCACCTAATACGATATGTAGAGCATGCTAAAAGTTTTACAATGCATGATCGGTCATTGATATGAAATTTTACGAAGCAACCAGCATAAAAGTTAAATTTTATTTATATTCTATCAAACATAAGTTCTGCTCAGTTCATTGAAACATCACTCCTCAATCAATCCATCGAAATATGCTTATTGGAACGAAAATTTAAAAAACACTCGTTCATCGATCCCAACTTATTCGCCAGCACGTATGCAATCAGCAATGCCCACGCTAGTTACAATAAGCACTATTCATTTGTGCGCGTCGTTTGTTAAACTAACGACCACGAGGGTATTTACATGATAAGGTAAGGTAATGAATTATAGATACATGAAACTTTTTCAGTTCATTCGTCTCTAGCCTTGAAAAAGGCCCCTGGAAAACTTTACTCTTGCAGCACTACATCTCCACCCTCATTGCCGATCTCCCCCAGGCAGCTTGGTTTTGATGTCTCTGTTAGGAAACACATTTCGATGGGAACAAAAACTTCCCCTACTTTCGTGTGTTTGCAATGTCGATTTCCCTCAGGCAGCTTGGTTTTAATGTCTCTTTTAGGGAACACATATGCCCTTTACTTTGGAACATAGTAAAGGGCATATATGCCCTTGCAAATATGCCCTTTACTTTGATGTATTTGCAATGACGATTTCTCCGTATCTTCAATTTCAATTTCGACCAATCAGAAGTGGGTATTCCGTTAGGATAGGGGTTGAAATTTTTCAATTGTTCGATAGTTAGTTTCATGACATATATTATTTTATTCAATGTAAAAAAAAGTATTGGAGTGCCGAATTTTTTTTTTTATAATTCGTTTATTTGTACAGGCTCAGTTACATAGGTTTAAAGAAGCCAAACTCTCAACTATACTTTTACTATTAACATGTTTTCTTAATTCTACGGTTAATGAAATAGGAAACCGATTACTCGCGGTCGACTCGAGTTTAGAAGGGTGACACATTTTCCTTAGGAAAAGGATGGGATGTAAGGAGATTGTAACCATGTTCACACTCACACTCACACTCACTTTCACATTCATACTCACACATCACACTGAATTCTTAAACTATCCTCACATCTAATATGTATTAACAATTTAACTTATTCTAATGTTAGGGAACCGATAGCTCGCGAAGGACGAAAAGGAGGGGAAAATGGGGGGGGGAAAGAATGTAAGAACAATCACACTCGAAGATCGATATCTTTAAGGAAAACATATATTTGGGACATGTAATCAAGGTCTAACCGAGCCAACACATCTCTCACCGGCACATTGGGCTGCCTTCCTCGGGCCCGAAGGGAGTTTTCTAAATTCGATCTGGCGACAAGATATAGCTCGCACGACCAAACAACGTGTTCGATGTCGTGGTAACCATGGCCACAAACGCAGAGATTGCTGTCGGCAAGCTTGAAACGAAAAAGTAGCGCATCTAAAGAACACTGATTGGACATGAGTCGGGAGAAGGTCCGAATAAAGTCCCGACTCAAGTCCAGACTTTTGAACCATGGTTTGAGGCTAACCTTAGGGATAATCGAGTGGAACCACCGGCCCAATTAATCTTCGTTCCACTTGCGTTGCCAGTTAGCGATGGTATTTTTACGAACTAAAGAATAAAATTCATTGAAGGCGATTTGACGCTGATAAATATCGCCTTCAATTGCACCTACCTTTGCTAATGAGTCAGCCCTCTCATTACCCGAAATGGAGCAATGTGAAGGGACCCAGACAAAGGTAATGACATAACAGCGTCTGGATAAAGCACTCAAAATTTCTCGTATTCTCTCAAGGAAGTACGGCGAGTGCTTTTCCGGCCTCACTGAACGGATAGCTTCGACAGAGCTAAGACTATCCGTTACAATGTAATAGTGTTCAACAGGTCGTGAGGCGACGCTGTCCAGCGCCCAGTGAATTGCTGCCAACTCAGCAATATACACTGAGCAAGGATTATGAAGACTGTGGGAGGTGCTGAAAATTTCGTTGAACACTCCAAATCTTGTGGACTCATTCATTGAGGACCCATCTGTATAGTACATATTATCACAATTGACACGCCCATACTTTGCATTGAAGATCGTAGGAGCGATCCTCGATCGAAGATAATCTGGAATTTCATGGATTTTCTCCTTCATGAACAGATCAAAATGTACAGAGGAATTGATGTAGTCAGAAAAACAAACACGGTTGGGAATATACGAAGAAGGATCAACCTGCATGGTGATGAATTCATGATATGAGCTCATGAATCCAGAATGAAAATTTAGCTCAATAAGCTGCTCAAATTTCTGATCACCAATGGGTTCATAACCTTACACCGGATGAGGAACCGAAGAGATAATAAATTGAAGCGATCTTTTAGTGGGAGTACGCCTGCCAAAACCTCGAGACTCATGGTATGCGTTGAGGGCATACATTCCAACGCAATACGGAGACAAAGATACTGAATTCGCTCGAGTTTAATGAGGTGTGTTTTGGCAGCTGATTGAAAACAGAAACTGCCATACTCCATCACTGAGAGAATAGTTGTTCGATACAACATTATAAGATCTTCGGGATGGGCTCCCCACCATGTGCCGGTAATTGTACGGAGAAAGTTTATTCTTTGTTGACATTTTTTACTCAGATACCTAATATGGACCCCCCAAGTACATTTGGAGTTGAACCAGACCCCGAGATGCTTGAATGACATAGCATGAGTGATCGGTTTTGCTGGTCTATGCTTCCTAGAAAAAACCACCATCTCTGTTTTCTCCGTGGAGAATTCGATCCCTAGCCCAATGGCCCAGGTTGAAAAATTGTTCAAAGTATCTTGTAAGGGTTCTTGCAGGTCGGATTCATTTGATCCTACGACAGACACCACTCCATCATCTGCAAGATGTCTTAGGCTGCAATTTTGTGTAAGGCAATTGTCGATGTCGCTTACATAGAAGTTGTACAAAAGGGGGCTTAAACATGAGCCCTGAGGGAGACCCATGTAAGAGACCCGACTTACTGCCGAATCTCCGTGAGAAAAGTTCAAATGTTTCTCACAAAGCAAGTTATATAACATATTATTCAATAGAGGCGGCAGACCCCGAGAGTGTAATTTGTCCGACAAAACCTCTATTGAAACAGAATCGAAAGCCCCCTTTATGTCCAAGAATACTGAAGCCATTTTTTTTTTCGGCGTAAGCCATTTGAATTTCTGAAGAAAGCAACGCAAGACAATCATTCGTCCCCTTGCCCCTGCGGAACCCATATTGTGTATCTGAGAGTAAGCCATTCGTTTCAACCCAACGATCAAGGCGAAACAAGATCATTTTCTCCAACAATTTCCGTATACAAGACAGCATTGCTATTGGGCGGTACGAATCGAAGTCGGACGCGGGTTCTCCGGGTTTTTGAATAGCTATAACTCGTACTTGTCTCCAATCATCTGGAACAATATAATGTTCCAGAAACCGATTGAATAAATTCAACAAGCGATGTTTCGCCACAACAGGGAGGTTTTTCAACAAGTTGAACTTAATTCGATCCTATCTTGGAGCAGAATTGTTACAATAAAGGAGAGCAAAAGAGAATTCTACCATCGAAAACTCGGAATCAAGATCGCACCTATCTTGTGGTATATCTCGAACAATTTTTTGCACAGGAGCGGAATCAGGACAAACCTAATAAATTAATTAAAAATCCATCGATGTGAATATTCTTCGCTTTCATTCGTTGAAGAGCGATTTCACATGTTTCGAGCCACTTTCCATAATTTTTTCATTGACGTTTCTCGTGACAAACCTCCCACGAAATTTCGCCAATAAGCACGTTTTTTCCCTTTGATCAAATTTTTGAACTGATTCTCAAGGGCTAAATACATTTGAAAATTTTCAGGGGTTCCACGTTTCCGAAAAGCTTTAAATGCATTCGATTTTTCTACATAAAGCTTGGAACATTGGCTATCCCACCATGGATTGGGAGGCCTTCGGCGAATGATGGAACCTGGGATGGATTTCGTTTGAGCGCGAACCGCGCTGTCATATATCAAACGAGAAAGGAAGTTATACTCCTCCAATGGAGGAAAACCATCTCTGGAATTGATGGCTAGAGCAATCGCGTTCGCATATTTTTTCCAGTCAATGTGTTTTGTGAGGTCATATGCCATGTTTATAGATTCAGAAGAATTCGACCCAATGGTGATGGAAATTTTGATTGGCAAGTGATCACTACCGTTGGGGTTCTGGATTACATTCCACTTGCAATCTAACGATAGTGAATTCGAGCAAAGCGAGAGGTCAAGAGCACTTGGGTTAGCAGGAGGTTTAGGAACACGTGTTGTTTCCCCAGTGTTCAAAACGGTCATATTGAAGCTGTTACAAAGGTCATATATCAACAATGAACGATTGTCGTCGTACTGTTCCCCCCAGGCAGTTCCATGAGAGTTGAAGTCTCCCAAGATCAATCGTGGCTCAGGAAGGAGTGAGCACATGTCATCAAGTTGTTTGCGGCTAACCGTAGCTCTCGGAGGCCAATACAAGCTGACAATACAGAGGTCTTTGCCTCTGATGTTTGCATGACAAGCAACAGCTTCGATCCCTCCAATAGTTGGAAGGTCAATTCTAAAAAATGAGTGGCACTTATTGATCCCCAAAAACACCCCTCCGTATCTATCATCACGATCCAAGCGTATAATATTAAAATCGTGGAAAGAGATATCATCTCGCGAAGAAAGCCAAGTTTCGGACAGAGCAAAAACATCACAATTGAAGTTATGAATTAAAAATTTGAATGTATCCAATTTAGGGATAAGACTACGACAATTCCACTGTAAAACAGTGATATCTCCGACCTCTCTATTTGAATTAGACATCGAGAGAGATAATCACTGCAAGGAGGGGCCATGTTTGCATCAATTGTTGCAAAATTGTCTTTAATACTGGAAGCATTGAGATGACAATGGTTCTGATGGAGTCGGAAACATTAAAACACTTGAAGATTTGATCCAAAAGGTCAGACAACTTTATAAATCCCGATTGGGAAGTTGAACTGGACGGAAAAATAGGGACAGTTGGGGTTTTTGATGTCCCCTCGAGTGCTGGGTCGTTCGAAGATGAAATATTCCCACGGAAGCCAGGAGGAACCTGATTTTGCTTGTCCGCTGCACTTGATTTTTTAGGCAAGCTAACAGAGGATATAATCGTGGGGACTTGTTCTTGAACTTTGGGAGTGGTCACATTTTTGCGCCGGGGATTCCCTTTGAAAATAAACGGTGTGCCCCCGTTAGCTGTGTCCGCTTCCATTTCATCAACTGGCAACGCGGAAAAGGTATTGTGTGTTGAGATTGGTTGTTGTTGTTGTTGAGCCAGTGGAGAAGCGCCCTTTAAAATTTCCGCAAAAGTGCGTTTCGAGCGTTCCTTTAAAGAGCGCTTCTGCTTCTCCCAGCGACTCTTGTAAGTTTCACAAGCTGAGAGCACGTGTGGGGATCCTCCGCAATATGGACACTTATGCTCAGTCGCACTGCAGGATTTCCCCACATGTTGCTCTCCGCAAATGGCACAGCGCTCCTTGTTGGCACAATAATCTGCTGTGTGACCAACTGACTTGCATTTGTTGCAAGTCATAGGCTTTGGCACGAAGAGTCGCAGTGGTAGCCTCAATTTGTCTACCATAACGTAGTCAGGGAGGGCGGAACCAGCAAAAGTTACTCGAAACGAGTCGGACGGCGTGAATTTAGTTTTTCCCTCTCCCTGGGACACTTTTCCTAACTGTTGGCAGTCCAAAATTTTAACTATCGACTGAGGAAGCTTTTTAAATCTGCCATCTCCCTTTTTTATAAATTCGCTCGTTAGACCCGTTTCTGTAATCACCCCCGAAATTTCTACGTTATGGCAGGGCACATAGGCGCGATATTCTAGGATGAATCTATTGTCGACAACAATCTCGTTAGCTTGCTTCCGATCAGCCACGACAACACGCAGTTTGTTCGGTCTAACCTTATATATAATAAAACTACTTGCTAACGCACACCAGTGCGATGATTGCGGTAACGGCTGCTGCTCGATCGGATGATTGCAGACGCCGCTGCGATTGTGCACTTTTCAGTCCGGTGCTCGTTCTCACGTTCTCACTCACAGCGATTCACACGAGATGCACCAGTACAATTGAACTTAGCGATCGGCTGATCGCGTGTTGGGCGCTCGGCACAAATGAAATGGTGTATAACACCACTAAGCGCGTTCTTCCACACTGATATTGTGTGCGTGCGACTGACCACCGTGTCCGACTCCAATTTGCGATGGCGATGAATTGAGTGCCGAGATTGATTGACGTAAAAATCTCATCGATCAATCCATCATGAAATGACTGAGCAATAAGCGTTTGAAATTGGACAATTCTCACGATGTGATCGATTTTCGATTTTCAACTTGTACCCCAATATGTTCCCGAAAGATGTAATCCTACGTTAAAAAGAATCAAGCGTAATAGGTCCTACTCTTAGTTATGTAGGAAAAACTGACCAAAACGTATTCTTTTCTATGTGCCACAACATATGCATAAGTCTGGTGCCGAGAGCTTCGGGTTCGCTTCCTGTTTAGGTCGGGATATTTATCGTAGAATATCATTCTTCCAACTTGCATTGACATATGCGTATTCTGCGTATATTGAAAAAAAAAAGAATGTTAATCGACGAAATAGAAAGGTTTCACTCGATGGCAATGTATTTCAGTTGATACCGTATCCAACAAAAATTCATACATCGCTATTTTTCATCAGAATCAGCCAGCATTAACACCGTATCAGTTTTCAAAGCGTAATCAAAACCATTGGGTGGATTCCATTTCGTTCCCATTATCGTTTTTGTTTGTGTTCATTCGTCAATTTTTTTCGTTCGTACCATATATCGATACTTAATATCATACCCACGGTGACAAAACATCCGAACCAGCATATTATTATGTTGCCCGTGCGGGACGAGGAGGACACCTCGAGGATCGTGTGACCGCGGGTTCAATTAACCAAACAAAAATGATAAAGGCAGACGCGACCATGTCTGGGAACGGAAGCGATTAAAACGATGGCATCGCTTTGCGTTCATTTATGTGTGTGTGTGTGTGTTTACGCCTGTGTAATTACATCACTTATGAAAGGAATGGAAGTGCGCATTGGTTGACGATGAGGGAGTAAATTGTAATACGACAAAAGAGAAAAAGGTTCGGGGTGTGAAAAGATCAATTACGCATAGTATGTAAACAAACCAAGTTATAGACGTCGTATCAGTTCTCTGACTCAGCGGGTGACGATTGCATGGTTAATCAGCACCCGACTGATAGGCGACAGCTATCAAATACACACGAGTGATTTCATCGATGAACTCGAGTTGCACCTTTATATGTTGATCGTAGGTAAGGAAAGACTTTTTTTCCGAAAAAAAACTAGTCAATGAAATGTGTTTCCGACGAATGCATTCTTACAGTATACCCAATAAGCTCACTTCCGCGCATTTGTGGTCCCAAACGTACGAGGGAACCGATCAAAAGCGAGACGTCAATAAACGCGGAAGGCAGCGACGAAGACGATTGCAGCGCAACCAATATGCAGATGTTTTTTTTGGGTTTGCATAATGGAATTGAAAATGTATAATTTATACGAACCATAAAAAAGGGGACCAGTCATCATGAGGGCTTCCGCCATAATCGGTTGGTCCATCGATTTCGGCGCCGGCTTTTCATTTGGCGGGGTGAACCGACGCTATTTTATCGATTTGTTTGATCAGGGTGTTCTTACAAATAAAAATGCTTTGTAAAAGTATCAATTTACACATCGTGAAAACGCGAACAGCCGGCTGCTTTCGTATCGCTGGGTATGTTAGGAATTTTTGTTTCGAATGCCGAAAAAAACATGTTGATTGAAACATAGGAAATATGTATTAATCTCATCGACTGTAGCTTAACACTTCAAGGACCGGGAAGAAATCTGTAAGACATACGCCTGAGACCGCACATTTTGACTTGTGTGAAGTTGCTTGCTTTGCTTGCAAGTTTTTAAGAGGCTTTAAACTTTGCAGTTCATTTGCCTCTGTGTGAAGTTAGCGGATGAAAGTTTAACGGATGAAAGTTCTTGTTGCATTCAAGTTTCTGATCAACATCTTGCTGGATTTATTGAATAATGAATTATTTGAGTTGAAATAAATTGATTGTTCATCAAGTAACAACGTTCGAAATCATGCTCATTAGATAGAGAATTGAATCATTCATCTTTCCACATAAATCTTTTTTTCTTGATCATGACAGTGCAAATTTATAAACTGAAACGTGAGCATGGGTCAATATACAGAATTTTGAAAATCAAAAAAAGTTGTTCGAATAGAATTATCGAAGTTATTCGATAGAAAAATAGTTTACCTATCTTCCAGTCACAATTTTGTTAATCGCAAAAGGGTCTGAGAAAAGTTATAGGCCAAGTTGTATGGAAGAAATTAATTATTTTAAAGAAAATTGAAAAAAGTTATTTGAAAGGACCGAAAACTCGAGATAGTACCCATTCGATAAAGAATATTTTTTTTATTTATCTTCAGCCATTGGTCGGAAAAGGGCCTAAGAAAACTTATAGGCCAAAACGTTCACGAGTTGCACGGCGGGAAGGGTCTGGCTGGGTAAGGAAATAAAAAGTAAAATTGAAGTAAAAATTTCTATTGTATAGAAATTTTGACTATTATGTAATTCACCATAGGATCTATAGTGAAAAACGTACCTTTCAATTTTAAGTACGACTTTCTGAATAGATTCGAGATAAAAAATTGAAAAAATACTGACAGTGCAGCTTTCTATGATATATCGAGAAATATAATCAAAAATTCCTAAAAAATTGAAGTACTAAAAAAAAACTTGAAATATTAGATTTTTTTGAGGATTTAGAGATTCAGTATTACTACGAATTATGTATTTCAATGTGTTCCTACGTCTTTTATAGATATGTGTGATTTTTTGACGTAGAACTACGTCTTTCATTAAGGGTGCCAAATCAGAAAACAGGTCACGTTTTTATGAAATAAAGTTATCGTTAATAACTATTTTTGCCACGAACGGATTTTAGCGATTTACATATTGAACGCATCGAAAATTCCCTAAGATTTGTTTAATATGCTATACATTCGAATCCCCTGGTTTGTAAATGGTTAAAATTCATGGAAACTTTAAGCGTTCCCATTTTCCCATACATTTGTTCTGTCCATTTGTGTGCTTTCCCGAACAGAGCTGTCAATAACGAGCAGCGAAGGGGAAATCGTAGGATTTAAAGTCTCCGCGAACAAAGGAAAAACAGAAGAATGAAGGGGAATATTTGCCTAGAGTATAAACAGTGGATCTCGCTGAGACAAACTTTTATTCGGCATCGGACTGTTGTGCAATCCAGATCACTTTACTTTCGCTGCGCTTCGATCTAAGATTGGACCCCACCAGTGGTAATCCAACTTGGATATCATCGTGTGGTTTTGACGTAGGACTACGTCTAACCGGAAGATATAGGGGGTGAAATGGAAATCTAGGCACTGAACAAGTAGGAAAAAATGCAAGATTTGGAACGCTTATAACTCGAGCATTTCTCAATAGATCGCAAAGGTTTTTGCATCAATTGATAGGAAATATATCTACGCATCTATCATAACGAATAACATTTCATTTTTCTTGAGATAAATAATTAAATAATTGTGAAATATCAAGCATTGTCAAAATGCACTATGTGCCCATTTTTGATTGGTCCATTTTGTGCTCCTCAAATCGAATCGACCAAAACGGGCAACCAGAGCAGCAGCGAAATAGAATGAACCACGATTGGAAAGGAAAAAGAAAAATTATAGGAGGTTGTGTCCAAGATACGACCGCATTGTTGACGTAGAACAACGCTGTTATTTTATATAAATCGCTCATTTATACCTTCGGATATTATTCTATAATGCTGTGAAATTTTAGAAACAACTGTTGCGTTGTCGTTGAAAGTTGCATTACTTTCTCATGCTCGAGAGAAGCGCAGCTGTCACCCTTAGTGGAGAAAGTTTTGCTACTGGCAAGCGAAACCTAATGACATACAAAATTCCAGAACGACATTTACTTTCTTGGTGACTAAACAAGCGAAATAAACTCTTTTTGTTAATATCAACAACCTCGAAAACAGTAGCAATGCTTCATTATGATCAATATTAGCGCAAATGCAATCCTAGTTGAAGGCAGTTTTGCGACTGGCACGCGAAACTAAATAACTTATAACATTCCAGTAAGACATTCAAGATGCTTGGTATTCCCCAAATATTTTTTGGGCACACAAACTTAACGCCTGCTTCGCCATAACTTTATTTTAATGCATTGATGCATTCTCAAAGGCACCAATGAAGCCCTTATGATGACGGAAAACAAACAATGTTAACTTCTTGGAAAAAGACTGAATTATGCCACACAGCTTGGACTCTGCCCATCGATGCTAATTCGCTGATGAGTTTGTCAAGAGCGACCGCCTTCACCACCAGCGGGGCGAGCTTGATTTTGGTTGCTGCATGGGTAACGGCGTTTACATTTTCGACCGACGCGCCGTAATCGCCTGCTTCGCTGTTGTTCGATGCGGTGTCACACTCGCGAAAGCTCGGTTCAGTGCGAGCGCTTTTCACTGCACCAACATCGCGTGCATTATCAGATGACGCTTGCCCCGAAATTTTATTGCCCCTGGCAATGCGTTCGTTTTTTGCAGGGCTTGAGCCTGCCTTCCTCTTCTTCTTACTCATCATACACTAAGCGAAGCGTCCAATTTATGACGCGGGAAGTAAAACACACGATACGAATAACGCGAAAAACTAATAGAAAAATCAAACGACGATATCCAAGTTGGATTACCACTGGTGGGGTCCAATCTTAGATCGAAGCGCAGCGAAAGCAAAGTGAACTGAATTGCTCAACAGTCCGATGCCGAATGAAAGTTTGCCTCAGCGAGATCCACTGTTTATACTCTAGGCAAGTATTCCCCTTCATTCTTCTTCTTTTCCTTTGTTCATGGGGACGTTGAATCCTACGATTTCCCCTCCGTTGGTCGTCGATAAGTTTCTCGTTATTGACAGGTCTGTTCGGGAAAGCACACAAATGGACAGAACAAATGTATGGAAAAATGGAAAAGCTTAAAGTTTTCATGAATTTTAACTGCCGTGACGATCATTCTCATTCAAACCGTACCCCACATCGGTTCGCATCACAACACATCAACAAACCAACCCAAGCAGCCATGTCTGGACATGGTAAAGGAGGAAAAGTGAAGGGAAAGGCAAAATCCCGCTCGAATCGTGTTGATCTGGAGTTCCCCGCAAGGGTAGCTAGGCCGAGCGCGTTAGTACCAGTGCACCAGTCCACCTAGTCGGCGTTATATAGTTTCGGCCGCCGAAGTGATCGAGTTAGCTGGTAAAGCTGCTCGCGACGATAAGAAAAACCGCATTCAGAACAGACCACATTCGGTTCGGTGGACATCAAGACAACAGGCAGTTGCAGCGAGTGGCGAGTGGCAAACGCAATCGCAAAACGGCATCAGGTAGCAGAAGAAAAAAGTTTGTTCTTTATACAAACTGCTTTGGTGGCAAATCCAGAACAAGGCGGCATCGAGGGCGTTCGAAAATGGTTTTTTTCAAAACCACGAGTACTAAGTTTTCTAAATTGGAACCATTCCATAAAACAAGGCGCTTTTCAGGGCCATTAAACCTTCCAAAAAAGAGTTTAGGAAATACAGTTCAATGCTTTCTAAAACATTATCCAAAATAATAATAAAACACAAATTGATTTTATCATAATTTGTTTGCCAGGATCTGATGAGTATGTGAATTTGGCAGTTGTTCTGAGCTTATTGATAGTTGGGGACTTTCCTGATTATTCAATTTTCACCAATTCTTAAATTGTTTCCAGATTGAAAGTACAGTAATTTACAATTAGTTCGACATTTAGCTAATTGGTCGGATATGTAATGCGACTTATTTAGTTGGACATTTTTGTAAACATAGAGATCCAAATTATGACCCCACATTGAAAGTCGACACTGCACCACTATCATCGCAAATGTTCAATTACAGGTTATAATCGCCTCCAATGCGACACAGAGTGGCGCTTCGGCACGTCGCATTGAATGTAATTTACTGTACAACATGTCACAAAGCTGTGGCGAGTGGCAAACGCAATCGCTAAACAGGAATGTTTAGCCGAACAAGATGGGGATATCGAGTGATAACAAAACAATAAACTCTTTAGATTGAAGTTAATTTTGTGATACTGAAAAGGACCCTTTTTAGCCTGCATGTGAATCCAACGAGCGAACAAATCGTACTGAATGTATTTTTATCTTATCTTATCTTCTTTGTTTTTAAGAGGCTTTAAACTTTGAAGTTCATTCACCTCTATGTATTTTTTTGCCACCGCTTCCTTTTAACGCTCATTCGTTCGTCTCGTTGGACTCGCCTCTCTGGCTGAGTCTGCCGATTTGTCTCTATCCTGTGAGTGTGTACCGCTAGAGTATAAAACACGCGGACCCCAAAAGAAATATCTTATTTTCTTTCAAACCGTAAACCCGTGTGGTTGTACGGCATCGGCATCGTGGATGTAACAAAGGAGGACAAGTTAAGGGAAAGGCAAAGTCTCACTCGAACCGTGCAGGTCTCCAGTTCCCTGTTGGTCGCATTCACTGATTGCTCCGCAAGGGTAACTAGGCCGAACGGATTGGTGCCGGAGCACCAGTATACCTAACAGCGATTATAAAGTTTCGGCCGTCGGAGTGCTCGAGTTGGCTTGCAAAACTGCTCACGACAATCAGAAAACCCGCATCAAGAACAGAGCAGCTTCGGTTCGGCGCTCAGCAAGGCAACAATTAGTTTCAGTGAGTGGCAAAGTGTTTCTCCGACACGTCGCATTAAATGTAATTTACTGAACAACATGTCACAAGCTGGATGGGAAGAAATTTTCCAACTGTGAAAGCTGTGGCGAGTGGCAAACGCAATAGCTAAACAGGAAGGTTTAACCGAACAAGATGGGAATATCGAGTGATAACAAAAACACAACACCAAAGGTTCTTTTCAGAACCATCAACATATTCATAAAGAGTAAACAGTAAACTAATCCATTTTTCAGGTAGATAGGTAGGTATTCACGTAGGAGAAGAAAATAAAACAATATATTTAAAATATATATTTAACAGAGGCTGTCCCCTTTGTATAGTCCTACGTCACTCCGGTTATGTCCCCGACATTACCCACCCGTCTTTTTTTTCAGTTCGTTTTTCGCGTTATTCGTATCGTGTGTTTTTCTTTCCGCGTCATAAGTTGGACGTTTCGCGTAGTGTGTGATGTGCGAGAAGAAGAGGAAGGCAGGCTCGAGCCCTGCAAAAAAACGAACGCATTGCCAGGGGCAATCAAATTTCGAGGTTAGCGTCATCTAATGATGCACGTGATGTTGGTACAGTGAAAAGCACTCGCACTGAACCGAGCCTTCGCGAGTGTGACACCGCGTCGAACAACAGCAAAGTAAGCGATCTCGGCATGTCGGTCGAAAATGTAAACGCCGTTACCCAGGCAGCAACCAAAATCAAGCTCTCCCCGCTGGTGGTGAAGGCGGTCGCTCTTGACAAACTCATCAGCGAATTCGCATCGATGGGTGTTACAGCAGAGTACAAGCTGTGTGGCATAATTCAGTCTTTTTCCAAGCAGGGCTTCGTTGGTGCCTTTGACACTGCATCAATGCATTAAACTGACGTTATGGTGAAGCAGGCGTTAAGGTTGTGCGCCAAAAAATTATTTGAGAAATACTAGGCATCTTGAAAGTTGTACTGGAATGTTATAAGTTATTTGGGTTCGCGTGCCAGTCGCAAAACTGCCTTCAACTAAGATTGCATTTGTGCTTATCTTAATCATAATGAAGCAATGCTACTGTTTTCGAGGTTGTTGATATCAACAAAAAGAGTTTATTTTGCTTGTTTAGTCACCAAGAGGAAAGTAAATGTCGTTCTGGATTTTTGTATGTGTTTAGGCTTCGCTTGACAGTAGCAAAACTTCCTCCACTAAGGGTGACAGCTTTGCTAATCTTGAGCATGAGAAAGTAATGCAACTTTTTTCGAGGCCAGTAATATTAACAAAAGCGTTTCTTTTGAGAATAGCGCCAAATGATGAGAAGTGTTTATATTCCTAGTAGTTTCAAGCCACCATTGTATGGCTCTGTATGTATGCTATGACGATTGCTCGTTTGGCGCTTGGTTTACGTTATACGAACGATGTCTAGAGATGCGATTCCACTGAGGCAATACTAAATAACATGTAGCATGATATTTGACACTTGCAAGTGTTGTCATTGTTGTTGTTTCTATGTGGTGCCAAAGATAGATTGATGTAGTTATGAGATGTGGAATAATGGTGCTGGTGCAACATGTATATAATCGACTGTAGCCGAGTCTATGTCAATTGCGAAAAAGGCCACCGGAATAGTTTTGCGAGGGCAAGAATGAATCAACAATCAATTATCGTCAACTGATTCTACAATGAAAAAACCATTTCAGAGATTATTCTACTATGCAGTTGTTTCTAAAAATTCACAGCATTATAAAATAATATCCGAAGGTATAAAGGAGCGACTTATATAAAATAACAGCGTAGTTCTACGTCAACAATGCGGTCGTATCTTGGACACAACCTCCTATAATTTTTTTCAGATAATAATAAGATAATTCTCCTATATGGTTCACTATAAGAGCTATAGTGAAAAAATTAGTTTTATTTTTTTCCCCATTCTCAACAGGCTTGGAAATGAAAATTTGAGAAAAATACTCAAAATATATCTACTATGGTTTACCGCGACAAATTATAGCAAAATTCTATTCCCCCGCGTAAAAAAAGCCTGGGTGTATATAATTTACTAGAGTTTTCAAAACTGTTTTTCGATGATTATTTATTGAACTATTTATCATCAAATACGAATTAGAAATTTTTTGTTCATGCAATAATATCTCAGTACTGAATGGTCCACAACAACGTTATAGAAATAAAATGAAAGATAGTTGATAACGTTAATTGAATTTGATATCTTTGAAAAACAGAAATAAATCGATCTCTTATTTCTTCCCGATATTTTTGTCCACTACATCTACATACATCGAAATATAAATTTCTCTGGAAAATATTCCGTGTAAATCCATGTAAACTATGCTTTAAAGATATTTATATGCCATCTTCATGCGTTAATATTTCACGATTTTAAAGCATTTCAAAAATCGCCTAAAAATTTGTACTTCTTTTGTTCTTGTTCCTTCAATTTATTTTTTTTTTTTAAGTGTGAAAAAGTTCTATTTCCATTTTCGATAAATTTATCAATTTCCCTCCTACAACTTGTATACATTTTGGCCCATAACTTTTCTCAGACTCTTTTCTGGCCAACGAAAATTTGACTGAATATGGATAAAAGTATTCTCTATCCAATGAGTATTATCTCAAAAATGTGTTTTTGGTCCTTTCAAATACCTTTTTTAAATTTTCTTTAAATTAATTTACCATACAAGTTGTATAGGTTTTGGGCTATAACTTTTCTTAGACCCTTCTCCGACCAATGGGAATTTTGCTAAAGATAAATAAAAATATTCTATATCGAATAAGCACTATCTCGAAAATCCTTTTTGGGTCCTCTCAAATATTTTTTTTTCAATTTTCTTTAAAATAATTAATTTCTTCCATACAACTTGGCTTGTAACTTTTCTCATACCCTTTTTCGATTAATAAAATTGTGGCTGATAAAGATAGGTAAACTATTTCTCTATCGAATAACTTCGATAACAGGGTGTTTGTAGCCACTTGGTTACGCGTTCGCTTACTAAGCGATCGGTCGTGAGTTCAAACTCAGGGACCTCAATTGACCATCTTTGTGTTGTTATAGAATAACTACGTCCACGCAAACATCATCAGCGATGGAGATCGATCCACGGTCGAAAATAGATCGATTCATCCATACAACTGCTCTGCTCTACAAGAAACATCGGGCTGCTGTTCTATAAATAGCCCAACAATGATCAATATCAACTGTCTCCGCTGTCCGCTCTGCTGAACAATGGAAGAACAGAAAGAATACCCTTACGCCGAAATGGCTACTACTGTGTAATTTAACATAATGTAATGGAACAGAAAAATTAACGCCTAAATGGCTACTACTATCTACTGTGTAAATTACAGTTTATAGAAACATAAACATATGTACATGTACACGATTAAAACCCGGCTCTGTTACAGCTAAAATGCTAATGAGCCTAATAAATAAATAAATGGGATAAAACAAAAAACTTCGATAACCTTACTCGAACTTTTTTTTTTTCAAAGTTCTGTATATTTTCCTATCCATGCTCACGTTTCAGTCTATAATTTTTCTCTGTCGCGATAAAAAAAAGAATTATGTGGAAAGATGAATGATTCAATTCTCTATCTAATAGGTTACCAAAATGTCCACGCTTGTCCACGATGAGGGGAGAGGAGGTTTAGATTATGTCCACGTGGACAAGTTAAGTATTTTTTAAAGTAAAAAAAAATAATTTTATAGTCAAAATTGAATCTGCTTTGTATTCACCCTAAGAACTCTGTATTCATCAATAAAAACACTGCCCGGTCAAACATACATGTTTATTCATATGGCTAAAATTATTCCCTGACATGTATATTCTGAAAGATACGCACATGAACTGAAATCGATCAATATATTCTAATCAGTAATAGAGGACCAGGAATCCCGTCAGGATAAAGACACCCAAAGTTTCAATTCAGCTTTCGCTCTCAATGGCAAAATTGCTTCGTTCTCCCAAAGTTTTCCGAAAATTGAAAGAAACAACAAATTCTTCCATGGCTGTACGGACCGTATTTCTGGAGATCTGTTGATGTTTTTTATTGATATCTGGTAATTTTTGTGATACACTTCTATTGGGTTGTCTGCAAAGTCCATGCTGCTACTGATGACAATCAAATCGAGACACTTATCAAAATAGTCCTCGGTACGCAACACATTATTAGATTCCCTACAGATGGGTACGAAAAACGCTACAATGTATGGACTACATATTAACCCATATTCCTGAATCCGATCGAATTTGACTTATCGCAATCCGAACGAGATAAACTTTTGCATTCTGCATTCCAAGGTTGCAACACTTGCACAACCCGATTGAATTTGACTCGCTAATTTCAAATCCGACCGGAATAAGGGTTTATTTTACCGAAAAATATTTGAAGAAACGGATCTCAATCTAATATTCGTTTCATAATCGCAACGAAAATACACATTTTTAGCGAATTGTGAAGGGTAAATCATTCACAATAATGTTGAATTAAAAAAACTATGGATGGGTTACACCTATGATATAACCGCAAGGTTGACGTAGGACTTCCGTTGGCTTAGTAATCACTTGTGTTTTTTTAATTAGCAATAATCGCACCAAATCCCAATTTAGATCAATTCATGCACTATGGTAGTAGTTATCGCAGCAAATAGTTATCAACAATTTGCCTGTATGCGTATATATCCAGTGAGCTGGCGACATGATGGGATATCTTCCAATGCAGTCTTGAATAACCGAGCCAAACCGTTGAATTTGTACCCGCTTTTGGAGACCTTGTTAGCACAACGAATTCCGGAGTGTAAAAATGTATGGGGGTATAAATGTATTGCCGATTTGCATGTATCTGCAATATTGATTTTCCCAACTTCTTGGTTTCGGAATCTGTGTTGAGAAAACACATTCCGGTTTGCAAAAATGCAAGCAAGTACAAAAGTACCCGCTGCTTGCATCTATCTTGCAATGCCGATTTCCGCTGGCTCCATGGTTTTGAAGTCTGTGCTAGGGAAACATCCATTCATTCCAGCGATCGTACCTCAATCGTTGCGCAATCATAACTGACTGGATTTCCGAGCGGCACTCGCTTATATACCGATTGAAATGATTTCAATAGCCTGTTTTGAAGGCAATAAAAAACATAACCCATATTCCTGAATCCGATCGAATTTGACTTATCGCAATCCGAACGAGATAAACTTTTGCATTCTGCATTCCAAGGTTGCAACACTTGCACAACCCGATTGAATTTGACTCGCTAATTTCAAATCCGACCGGAATAAGGGTTTATTTTACCGAAAAATATTTGAAGAAACGGATCTCAATCTAATATTCGTTTCATAATCGCAACGAAAATACACATTTTTAGCGAATTGTGAAGGGTAAATCATTCACAATAATGTTGAATTAAAAAAACTATGGATGGGTTACACCTATGATATAACCGCAAGGTTGACGTAGGACTTCCGTTGGCTTAGTAATCACTTGTGTTTTTTTAATTAGCAATAATCGCACCAAATCCCAATTTAGATCAATTCATGTACTATGGTAGTAGTTATCGCAGCAAATAGTTATCAACAATTTGCCTGTATGCGTATAAGTCCAGTGAGCTGGCGACATGAAGGGATATCTTCCAATGCAGTCTTGAATAACCGAGCCAAACCGTTGAATTTGTACCCGCTTTTGGAGACCTTGTTAGCACAACGAATTCCGGAGTGTAAAAATGTATGGGGGTATAAATGTATTGCCGATTTGCATGTATCTGCAATATTGATTTTCCCAACTTCTTGGTTTCGGAATCTGTGTTGAGAAAACACATTCCGGTTTGCAAAAATGCAAGCAAGTACAAAAGTACCCGCTGCTTGCATCTATCTTGCAATGCCGATTTCCGCTGGCTCCATGGTTTTGAAGTCTGTGCTAGGGAAACATCCATTCATTCCAGCGATCGTACCTCAATCGTTGCGCAATCATAATTGACTGGATTTCCGAGCGGCACTCGCTTATATACTGATTGAAATGATTTCAATAGCCTGTTTTGAAGGCAATTTTAAGGCTATTGAAACAAGTTTGTGGATCACAAAGTAACAAGCATATAACACGTAGACATTTCATCTTTCGAATGAAGTGTTTATCATACCATTTCGTTCAGTTATTTATTAGGTATTAACGCTCAAAATCTGGGTGCTTCGGCGTAACGCTTTTGTTTACGAAACTTTGAACTTACACCAAGTATAGAAATGAAAGACGCAGTCCTACGTCAATATATTGGCACGTGAATAGAACCCCGGAGCAAGTTTTTGCCTGAAGGAAGTCACGATTTGGGTCTAGTGGGTCTATGAAAGAAAATCTGTATCTGGAGCTTCTATCAAACAATTATTATCGATGAATTCCAACAAGTACTGCTCGCCGCTGAACGTATTAAAATCCACGATCCATGACGCTTCTAGGGTGCTTCTAAAACTCCACCTACCTTACTCAACAGATATTGCATCTTCAGATTATCAACTGTTGAGATTACTGTAAGATCTTCATCTCACTGTATGGCATAAAAAGTAACTTGTTCAATTTTTTCGACGAGAAAACCAAGAAGATCTGAGAGGATAAAATTCTCATGTTGCGTAAAGGAACAAAATGGTGCATCAATAATCGAATAGAGTTATGTCTATAAAAAATCTGCTTTTGATTTTTTCCTCAGAATCGGCACGATTTTTCCGGACAACATTTAGCATGATTTAACAATTAAGGGTAAATCATCGATCGCGATGATACTGCAGTTGCTTTGTTTGACCAGGTTTATTATAGGCACCAGACAGTACCGAACTTTTAGAAGCGAAAATCAGACGGTTGATATTTCGCTCGAGACCAATTTAAAATCTAAAATATTTGAATGAAAATTTTGACTTCACTTGAAACTTGAAATACGTAGTCCTGACCCCGACTCAACCACTTAGGTATTCCCACTAAAATTGATCATTATAAAATCACCATTAAATCATTATTAGACATAATTGTCCTTCAAGATTTTTCACCACTCGAAAATAATATATTTAGAACACATATTTGATACGGAAAAGTAAATTTCAATTAATAAAATTGTTTTTACAGGGTATTCAGTCTACCAATCCATTGCCATTGTCCTTTCCCAAAAACGGAGCACAAAGCTTAATCAAAGCGAATAGTAAACTAATGTTATTATGAATCTGCGGATCAGTTGAATGGATAGCATCAGCAATTGGACACTGTCTAACGTATATGCGTTTGAGTGGCAATTCGGGTGTGTTGAACGATCTAAAACTAGCAAGCATTACATTACAACATTTTCATAATTTGGACATCGCGATGATATCAATATCAGTTTTTTTTTATTAATACCACTTCCGTATTGTTTCGAGATTCGCTTTTCGTCGTTAAATGCCAATAACTGTTTTCAAACAAAGTGCTTGATTTCATTGTCTGATTTTTGAAACCTCAAACAGCCAGCCAGCTTTAATAAAAATACTCGATAGTAGATTCATAAGTGATATTTTGATATCGATATGGGAATAACGTAAATTGAGTTCATAGGAAAATAATGAGCTCACGAACAATGTTGAAAAAAAAATTAAGAATTTAAAACAAATCGTTACTATTAATAACGCTATATTTTTTATTAACAAAAACATGGAATAGAAGATAGCAACAAACTTGAAATGAAATTTAAGCGGAAAGACTAAACGATTTTTTTACGAAAACTGGAGGAATGTCCACGTAGACAACATTGGGAGGGGTATAAGGAATGTCCACGGTTGTCCAAGGAAGGGAAGGGAGTGTCTAAAATCATGCTTTTTCTGTCCACTTTGTACGTGGACAGCCCCTTGAAACGTAATCCGTTCGTTGTGGATTACCTTCCAACGCGAGTGGCACGAGTCAAATGATTTTTGTCA
Organism: Toxorhynchites rutilus septentrionalis; assembly: GCF_029784135.1. Lineage (NCBI taxonomy): Eukaryota > Metazoa > Arthropoda > Insecta > Diptera > Culicidae > Toxorhynchites > Toxorhynchites rutilus. Next base: position 145,099,306 of record NC_073745.1, on the reverse strand, counting down.
TTCATTGATTCGACACTCGATGACATTCGATACACCGCTACACAATTCGTCCGAATCTATCTTTGACAGATTGGTTTGTTGACAACTTTTAGATGAAGGAACTATGAAATTGATTCATAAAATTCAAAATATTCGGCAAAATATGTAGATTTCAGGCATTTTTAATTTACAGCCCGATATAAGTACAATTGCTACGGCAGCAATTTCAATGCTCGCATTGTCATCCAGTTTCCTAACGTTTTGATGGTAAATAAAAACAATAAACATTCGATCCAAATACTCGCCGATTGTTTGGACCGATTGCAATGAATCGAACATTCACTTCACAGTGTAGCAGCACATTCGTCACAACATTTGTCGATTCATCGAGTCAAATGTTTGAGTCCAACATTCGAGTGAAACGTTGGACAAATCGTGTAGCGCCCGCATTAGATCATTCAGAAATGGAACGCCCGTTTTTGACTATTGCTGCCACCCGGGTGACGTCCACATTGAACCCCTATTGAACTGACAGGAGCCAACATACTACATGGGTTGAAAAGGCCCGGGATTTTTCAACAGATGGCACCACTAAAAAAAGAACAAAATTCTGTTCGAGAGGTTCATCTGTCACTAGCTTATGTGTGAAGTTTCATGACATTTCGTTTGTTTGACCGCAAACTACAGTTGTTTAAGTGTCACTACCTGAGCATTCGTATAGCAAATGGAAAAACAGGATTATCGTATTTTGATCAAACATTGTTTTTGATGAGAAAAGTTCCTAAACAATCAATGCAGTGGTTGACGAAATGTTATCCCACTTCTGCTTCTCCGAGATCAACATTTTACCGGTGCTTTAGTAAATTTAAAATGGGCCGTACAAGCACCGCAGATGAACCTCGCTCTGGAAGGCCAAATGAGGCTACAAATCCAGAAGTCGTAAACAAGTGCATTGACTCGTTTTGAACGATCGTAAAGTGAAGTTACGCGAGTTAGCTGAGGTCGTTTCAAAAGAATGAGTGGGATACATTTTGCAAGACATTTTGGACATGAAAAAGTCATCCGCGTGAAGGGTGCCGCGTTTGCTGATCGTGGATCAAAAACAGCGACCCGTTGATGATTCATTAGCCGGTTTGTCGTTGTTGAAGCGAAATCGAGTGGACTTCTTTCGACGTTTTGTGACAGTGGATGAAACGTGGATCCATTACCACACTCATGAGTCCAATAGGTCCAATAGGTCCAATAGGTCTAATAGTCTGCATAATGGCACTGTTCAGTCCGAGAAGCGCACTGAAGAAGAAAACATATCAGATCGTAAGTCCCACCCACTTTTTCTTTTCGTGACGCAACAGACGAGCATAAAAGCAGCCACCCGACCGCGCGGAGGACAGTCTATTATCAACCGTGTCGCAAGCAACAACTACAAGCAGCGAATGCAGTGCAAAAGTGTACACAGCCAACACTTCGTCGCAAAAGTGCGCCAAGAGCAGTAGCAGCAATATAAACAAGAACACCAGCAAAAGTAATAGCATTTTAAGATTGCACCAGCAGCGGCAGCGACATCGTAAGAAAATTCTACCAGCAGAAGAAAAGGTGGCGCATCCGCATGCGCATCAGCATACAATGTATATAAGTGTCAGTGAATAAAGAGAGAATGAATCTAGTATAGATTGCAAATCCACCATGTTTTCACTCTGCGCTACTCTAACCCGCATCCCATGAAAGGTTTTCCTAAAGCCAATCCAAAAGAGTTTACATGCTCTTTTCAGAGCATGGAGCGGAGCCACAAGGGGCTCCCACCCAGAAGAATAAAGCGTGAGGAACACAAGGGTTCCTTCCACGCACCCGGTTGTCTCCATGAGTGGAGCAACTCACCCTATACAGTCCACCCACAGTCCCCAGCAGACGGAACAGGCACTGAGGCATATTTCGAATACTTAGACGTTTTGTACTACACAAAGGGAATCGAAATGGTGGAAACTCGCTATACCAAGTGTATTGCCCTCGAAGGAAACTATGTTGAGGAAAAAATATAGCTTTGCCCAAACAATGATTGTTTTATTCAAAATCCTAGGTCTTTTCAGCTCATGTAGTACCGTGTTCTGCACTGACATTCTCGGTTTATGACATTTCCACACTTCACATCTTAGCATGCGTCATAGCAGCCACCTGATTACTACGCTCCAGTGGACGTTTGTTCGAGTTTTGTTCCTTATAAACAGTTCGTCGTAGTTATTTTATCATAATTAAAAAATAACATGGTGTTGAGATTTTCAAAATTTACAAAAGAAAAATTATTGTGAATACTCAACTACAAAATCCATCAGTGTCAGTACATGTACAGATTTTTTTTTTTTAATTTGAATACTCTTGACTTTATGGCGGCTCGCAAAAGGCAAACCTCATTGTGCATAACGGGTGAACGTCATTCGGAAGATTAAGGAAAAATCTTCATTTCAAGGATAATCTCAGATTGTTATTTGACAAAAAAGTTGCTGAATATACTGTACTATGTGGTGAATCGGACTCTTTCAAAGTGAGATCAAAGTGACAAGAATACGAGCCCGTGAGGTATATCTTCTTTATATTAGGGTAAATGATGTTGGTTTGTGCGATTTTGGGTGTTTTCACGCAACTAGTAATTGCAAATTGATTTTCCTTCATGAAAATGTAATCAAAACGGGTTTGTTGAAAAGTCCCAAGTTTCTAGTTGCTAACAATACCATAAGGCGTTCAAATTATTCAATTTATTATGTTTTTTGTGGATTTTGTTCATAAAGAAATTATGATCATAGTTTGTCCTGTTTTAGAAATCACTATTTCTGAACGAAAGAAATTCGAACTTTTTAAATATATATAATATTTTAGGCTTTCTTCAGAATATTGCCTTTTCTTTGCATTTTAAAGGTGAACAGCACTCAACACAAACTTTATTTTTGCTACGCCCGAAGGACACCATAAACAATCTGCAGCGGGCCAAGCGGCTGTCATAGTAATCATGCGGACAAACCAACATCAGTGAATCGGACAAACCATGATCAGAATTGAGGTCATCGAGATGTATTAATTACATGATTAGATATATAAAACTGTTTGCAAATGGTGTACAAGCATGATGTTTACAATATTTGTAAGTGTTATTATCCAGGAAATGTCTGAATATTTACGTACAAAATAATCATCTGGTGGTTGATTGAGGATTAGCTCAAATGAGGTGCGCATAGACACCAATAGAAGGTGAACTTTATAAACCTTTAAAACATGTGAATCCGTAAAAATATCCTGTGAAACTGTGGTAAATCATGAGAAAGGCAATTTTATTTATATGTTTGGAAACATTTAAATACCTGATTTGAAAAAGGTGCGCTGAACTTCTGACCTAAAAAAAAGTGAACAAACTATGATCAGATTTTCGACTGGACGACTAACATAATTTACCCTAGTATAGAAGGAGAAAAAGTGTAGAGATGATGTCCAGGAAACGACCGCATCGTCGACGTAGGATTTTGTTTTTTTTTACGTAGGACTCAGGAATATATTGGAGATAAAATAAAAATCTAAACACTGAACATGTAGGAAATAATGAAAAAATCGCTCCGAATCGATTATTCATTTTCTAAACGGGACGGAGTTCACATCAAGAGGGCCGGTAGCAAAGCAGAAATATCAACAGCAGTAACAGCAGCGACAGAGCCTCAATTTCTCTGCACAACCACAATTTGTTTCATTCCCCTGTTAACCAAGGAGTAAATCGTTCTCATGTTATTGATCCAACATACACAGTGATGCTTGAATTTTGTTCGCTACGAACATGTTTGGGGCTACCAAAATTTTCACAAACATTTCAAAACTTTTTTTTTCTAAGATTTATTTCAAAATGTTAGATGCATTCTGAAGTAATGTCAGAAATGATGGAAATCAAATTGGCTATTTGCTGGTTGGTGACTTTTCCGATCGATCGATCAATTTTCGCGCATTGTTTCCGGACTAAAAGTGAAACTCATTTTGAAGCGGTAATTTGTGTGAGGAAGATATTCTATAACGGTGAGAGCTGTGCTCTTCGGTTGAAGGCAGGGTTGCCAATCTTCCGGATTTTCCTGTATATTGCCAGTTTTTGAAGGCATGCAAGCGAAACAGCCAAAGGCAAAAAATCTACAGTTTTTTAAATTTTCACAGTTTTATTCAGCTTTTCTAATTTTTCGGCATTTTTAAGATTTCTACTCCCAACATTATATACTTTTATTCCAGTTGTGAGAATATTACTCCACTCCACTCACATCGAAGTCCTTCATGACTATCGTCTTTTTCTATCTATACAGCCATTCCATGCCAAACTGATATAGTGGTTCTCAGATTTTTCGTCAAAAGTGGTAATTTTTTATCTTTATTGCGTGTTTTTTAATTTTTTTTATTAGGGTGCCCATTTGAATTTTAGGATGGTCCGAAAAATCCACCTTTTCACAAAAATGATTTTTTTTATAAAATTCATAACTTTTGAACTACTGAACCGATTTAGATGATCGATATATCTAATTGAAGCCAATAAAGTCATTCCAAAAATATTGAACTTGCAAAAAAAATGTATTTTTTTTATTGTTTTTATTGTTGTATTGTTTTTTGGATTGAAGTCGTTTTTTATTGTTTTCATGGCTTTGGACTAGAGGGTGCTATATTTTTTAATAACATATCTCGATATCAGGGATGCTATTTTTTTCGTTTTTGAGATATTATTTTTCAAAGTTAACCGATGGTTCGAAAAAACAACTTTTCCTCCTTTTTACAACTATAAAAATTCATAATTTTTGAACTACTGAACCGATTCAGATGACCGATATATCAAATAGAAGCTTATGAATTATTTCAAAAAATACTATTTTTGTGATTTTTTGGATTCTCGGTTTTATAATTATTGATTGAGTTAGTTTTCCATAGTTTTCTCGGTTAAAGATAGAGGGCGCTATATTTTTTAATATTTTTTTCTGGAAAAATCATTTTTCCACTTTTTTTCAAAAATTCATGACTGAACCGATTTAGATGAAAAACATATCAAATTGAAGCCAATGAGCTAAAATTCTTTAAAAAATATCACACTTGAGGGAAAATTGGATTCTGGTTGCATAGGTCTAGTCTAGTCACATAGGAATATTGAATGAAAACTTAAAACATGTTAAATTTGAAAAATCATATCTCAAAAACGAAAAAATTGCATCTCTGATATCGATATATGTTGAGCTTGAGCTTGGGCTTGAGCTTGGGTAGACTGTACAATTCGTAGTTGCTCTCCGTGATTGACCTGGATCAACCAAATTGCACAAAGAACACACAGAATGGCGCTTGGGACTAGCAAATCATTCTCGTTGTGCAATTTCGGTGAATCGAGTTTTAAATGGTCAATAACGATGCTGGCCACTTCCTTACAGTCACCAGGGGAAGGGAAGGAATGTTAGTATGATATTCGCCGCCCGAAAGCCAGAAGGGTCTCGTCTATAGCGTGGTTCCCTAGCGTTTATCGTGGGAAGGACGTGTGTTAGTGGGTAGGGTAGAGAATCAGTATTTACTGTGGTAAGTGATGAGATTCTGTATACGCGGACTTTCAACCACTATTTTGACACCAGACGACGGAGATTATCCATAAGAAACCTGAGAAGGTCACCCGGAAACACCTCTACACTAAAACAAACATCGCATGTTTTCTGATTCTTAGAGTTATTTATACTCGACGACGGAGAATTCATGAGAAACCCGAGAAAGTCACCGGAAAACACCTCTACAATAGAACCTACCTACCTACCTAAAACCTACAATTCTCCTACACTTTCAAATTTTTAGAGTATTTTTATAATCAACGACGGGGGATCCATGAGAAAGCTGAGAAGGTCACCGACAAATACTTCTGCACTAAAGAAAACATCGCATATTTTCTAATTCTTCGAATTTTTCATACTAGACGACGAAGAATCTCTAAGAGACCTGAGAAGGTAAACTCATCTACATTAAAAGCGATCCTACAATACTTCTATATTTATTTTCTAATTTTTGAAATATTTTTGTTCCTACAACGGAAGGTCCATAAGAAACCTGAGAAAGTCACCGGTAAACCCCTCTACAATGATGCTAACCTACAATTTTCGTGGACGCTCGGGTCGCATACTTTCTAATTTTCGTAATGTTTTTATACCTAAGAAAAGAGACCCAATGAGAAACCTGATAAGGTCACCTTAAAACACCTCAACACTAAAGCAAACGTTGAATACTTACTGATTTTTTGACGTAGAACTACGTCTTTCATTAAGGGTGCCAAATCAGAAAACAGGTCACGTTTATATGAAATAAATTTAACATTAATAACTATTTTTACCGTGAACGGATTTACATTCCAAACGAATCGGAAATTCCCTAAGATTTGTTTGATATGCTATACATTATCCCATAGTCTGTATATGGTTTAAATTGATGAAAATTGGAAGCATTCCCATTCCCTCATACATTTGTTCTGTCAATTTGTGTGCCTTCCCGAACCGAGCTGTCAATAACGAGCAACTTTTCGACGAGCAACGAAAGGGAAATCGTAAGATGTAAAATCTCCGTATCCGTAGAGTATAAACAGTGGATCTTGCTGAGGAAAACTTCATTCTTCGTGATATCGACATATGTTATGTAAAAAATCCGCTGCTTTCCAGAAAAAAATATTTAAAAAATATTGCGCCCTCTATCTTTAACCGAGAAAACTATGAAGAACCAACTCCAGTAATAGTAAAATAAAAACGAAAATCCAAAAAATAGTATTTTTTGAAATAAAACTAATTCATAAGTTTCAATTTGATATGTCGATCATCTGAATCGGATCAGTAGTTCAGAAGTTATGATTATATGATTATGATTTGCGTTTTTACTTTCCCGTACCGTCAATAACGAGCAACTAATACATTCACCTATGCCCATTTTGAAGTTATTTTGTATAAATGAGCCATCCGCAATTTGAAGCCACCCCAATTCTCGTTTGGCGGTCATCGAAGCAACATTGTTGCCGGCGAGCGTCTCTCTCAAGGAGTACGGACTATAGTTTCTTCCCACAAGAGCCCTTCTCAGGGCTAGAGACGAATGAACTAAAGAAGTTTAAAGCCTCTCAAAAACAAAAATGAAATGGAATGGTATCAAACCACAGTTGCGAGCAAGCTAGCAAGCACAACACAACGAGCAAACATCATCCAGGCTTAATGCTCATTTCACACCCGTATACACCCACAGCTCGATACACGAGTGGAAAAGACAGGAGCTACTGCGATTTCAGCATCGTCATTTCTCGATAGTTCGCAGAAGTATTTGATTCAATCGATAGGAAATATTTCTACTCGTGAAGCTCAGTGCAAACATTCTGTGCAAAAGTTGATAGTTGTTGAATGGAATAATGGGTTACTATGAAGTATGTTGTACACAGAGAACACGGTTTTATCAGACACGACCAGCCGACGAGCCGACAAATGCATGATATCTTTATATTGTCAAACATAGCGGGTTCTCAGTACAGACAGGCAGCACGGACGGAGCGGAGATAAAGGGATTCGCCTCTAATTCGACATCAGGCTAATTGGACAGACATTTTTGTAAGCATCGAGTTTGGGACCCAAATTGTGGCCCCAGATTGAATATGTATATCTACAATATATTCATTTAGGGAGGCATATTATTCTCTGTCAGTTTACCAGGCCCGAAGGCAGTTTCAAATTGTGAAAATTTACAAATTTTAAATGAAAATTTTTACTAAAAATTCATTTAAAAAATATCGATGCATTCTAAAATAATATCTAAACTGTTACACAAGCGGATTGAATAATATATTTCCGTAGTTCTACGTCAAAAATGCGGTCGTGTCCTAGATATAACCCCTTATAATTTTTTTTCGAAATCATTCTCTTAAAAATACATTGAACTATTCATATTTCTATCGGAAATATGAATCCGATAGAAATATGAATAGTTCGATCATTAATGGAATACAAGTATTTTAATCTGTTCCTTTTCAACCCCGTCAATACTTCATATGTGAACGATAGAACACAATGATAAAACTGTACCGAATTCCATGAAATTATGCAAGCCACAATTAATTAAAACATGTATGTCCATCAAAGCACATAGTTTAATCTACACGTTGCACAAATTTGCCCGTTTCACCCTTTTTGCTTGACTCTCGTTTTAATTTATCAAAAGCGTGATTTATTGGGGGGAGCATTTTTGTCCGCTTCCCGTCCCGTCGCCTCGCCCGCTTCCACCACATGAGGAGGACTTGGTGCAGCAGCGCCGGTACTAGTTTACCGATTAATTACACGCGATAATTAACGGCCACCGAGTGAGCTTTACTTTCGGCCAACGTAATTGGAGGTGGAGAGCGGTTTTGCTCGATACACCAACGGTCACCATGTGATTATGGCGAGAAAAATGGTAATTAAACAGAAAAATGGAGGGTATTCACTTTCAGTGAGGCGATTTTTTTTTCCCTATTTCATGTAATTTTAACATTTTCGAAGGTCTCTCGGATTTTTAAAATTAGTCTATCAAGTATGAAGAAAACATATTATATATCGTTCATTTGACCTTTCACTGAGAAAAGATAAATGAAATATTGTTGAAATAGGTGATATATGTTTATCGCAATATGCCTCAAATGGGGCCAACTTCATTGCGTGATTTTATTCAGTGTATTTAAGGTGCTATGATTTGATCATAATTCATGAGATCAAAAAATTGAAAATCTTAATTAAGTGTACGAACATGACTGCGCTTTTTTCCAAATTGGTCTTAATTAAGAATATAATTCATAATCAATGTCATAATCAATTAAGTTGAGAAAAAAAACGCACATCAATCCAGTTAATTTGTTTCTTTCGCCAGACGTACGTTGTTTTGGTTGCAGTCACGAATTAATTGAATGTATAGCTGTTTTGTCCTAAAATACGCCTCGTCTAATCTTTGGTGTTTGAATGGTGTGGATACACAAGCCATTATAGTGTGGGCAAGATAAACAAAAAAACCTTTGATAACCACGCTCTATTTTTCATGCCACACATGTAATCGCCCCCATGGATTGTTGTTTTAGCAAAAAAAAAACACTAATTGACTGCCCACTAATGTCCGCCTAAGTGGACAAACCTGCTCAAGCAACAGATTACGCATTGCCAAAATTGAGCTATGCGGAGTTCGTCGCCACCAACAGATGCGTTAGTCTTAATTTTATTAATTCGATACCTCAATCATCCCACACGGTTAATTAATTTGCTATACACTGTTGCAGTTCCAGTTTTTGTCTCATTCGTTGAAATTTGTTTAATGACTTCCTTTCAACAGTGTTCATACCCCGATATGGCGCGTGGCCGATGTGGTCCTTCAACTGTGAAACTTCCACCAAGATGATATCCACGCAAGTGGTTACGTAAATTAATCACACTTGCATGTTTTCAAGAGGGGCAATCAGCAACAGCTGTTCGATCGCCATATTGCGGAAATATTCCCTCCCAAACGGTTACAATTGCTAAAACCCTTGTCACGAAAAATCATCCGCTCACAAGAGGAACACAGATTTGGTGAAATGAATTTAATTTGAGCAGAAATGAAAGGTCACGGTCACAGTATTCAATGTGCCGTGTGGAAACCACTGCGAAACCTTTTCACGAAGGGTGAAGGGTCTTACTATGGCACCCTTTATTTTTCCAGCCATCCAAACTTGGTTTAATCAGTTCCGCAGGCTGGCTTTTAATTCTCGCTCGCACCCTCTTAGTAGCGTGTGTAATAAATTTGATGCCAACACACGCATCACATTTCCACAAAACACGGATTTCAATTCTCACATTCTGAAATCTAATTTATAGAAAATCAATTGAACATTATATTGTAAACAACCTTCTCAGCCTTATGGATTTCCAATTAGTTAGAGAGGGATCTTGATCGAATCGAATCGACAATAGAGTTTCTATTTGCGAGCGTTCCGAGTGAAGGATGTGCGTTTTCCAATAAGGGTTTCAATGCTGACATTTATTGCCTCTTACAGCGAAATTACATCGAAGGTGCTTTGAAGAGCTATAAAAAATATAACTGGGAAACGCTTGAATGGTGACTTGTCATTTATTGATCCCATTAAATATTCCAAAATTAATACGACATGGTTGATACGGATAAGTAGTTTGGCGATATGCGATAGTGCGCTGAAGTATTCAGTTTTACACTTCGTGATATCTTTACACCATGAGTAGCCTGACCAAATAGTTCAAGAATGAAAACTCGACACGTAAACAAAAAATATATATATTCACAATTTGATACTTTTTGAAGAATTCTATTGAGCTAATAAAACCGAGAATAAATCCAATCAATCAAACATTCTTAGGTGTACCCGCTCAGCTCCCTAAAACGAATCCAACCTTGTTATGAAGTCTTTCTTTTTCTTCTCTAATGAAAATGAGAGATCTTATTCATTATAAAATTAATTAAAACAAACATGAAAATGCTATATCTTCAAGCGTCTTGATTAACAGCATTGTCGAAACACATCGTCCAGGTCAATAGGGTTAATACATTTACTTTCAATTGACAACATTGTCCCAATTGTCCCATCGTTGACCACAGATAATTTTAATTAAGCAAACATGTTCTCAGAGACTCATTGTACGATTCGGAAGCATTTCTTGAAAGACCCACTTCACGATAAACAGTAACACATCCAATACAGTCGTTCAGATTAGTTTCAGCAGCCTTCAAATGCCCACTGTCCCTTGAAACTTCGTCGTAGTGATTTGTCAGTTTAGGAATCGACGTTTTCAGTTCGCTGTCAGAAATGTGGCGAACTTAAATTGCTTCAAAAATTTTCACTACTTCTTTGGACGATTTTGACTCTTGTAATTCCCGATGAAAACGATCAATGCAATCCAATGCAAATCCAACAGCTCTAAAAAATGTCGCACATTGTAGATGCTCAGAAAAAAACATGTCTTCCTCATAATGTCAAATAGTGGATACAGCTTTTATGTTTTGCTTCCTCAACAAAGCCTGAACTTCTCCATTTCTACCTGATATTGTTAGAGAATTGTCGCAAATTGTGAACGTGTCTTCATGAAATCTTAACCGCCACTCTCCACTCTCCATAGAATATCGTTACTCAAATAAGTAACTTTTTTGCCATCCACAACGAAAATCCCAAGAAAGATTCTTTTACATGAACTGATGTAAATCCTCTATAAAACCAACCAAGATGAATCGCATACGGGTGACTTTCATTTCAAATATTGAAATATTTTTTTCGAAAAAATATAATATACTTTTCATGGTCGTTGTTGTCTCCACATTGATGGCGACACCCGGGGCGGACCGACCCCCGTACACTACGCCGCTGTGCTGAAGAGACTTTGACTTTGAGAGACTTTGCAAGTTTTATCATAAAATTTGTCAACTTTTAAAGTTCTGTTTGACAATGATCATATAATTTAAACCATGACTTTTCTGTTGTCTAAATATTGATCATCGTAGAAAAATCCTTTCGACTGATGCCGAAACTTCCAGGGAAACACAAAATAGAATCAGTAAGCTTCACTAATTCCTTACAGTTTAGAAATTTGTTTTCCTTTTCTGAAAATTTTTGCCCTCAACGATTTGCAACAGATACGGATGATTTATTCCACCTTTTTATCTCACTAATTTTAATTCCTATAATCTATATAAACTGGAGCTACCTGTTATTTTGAGTCGGGTTTGATGAATATTACTCACGATAAGTTTCAAACTTCGAAAAAAAAACGAATGATTGATCATCCTTGACCTTATTCTTGAACTCGTTCTTGAGTGGAGTTCATAGATTCTTTTTTCAGATTTAGTCTAAGAATAAATAATATTGCAATTATTGTGGTTTCAAACAGTGAAAGAACTCGTGGTGACTGCTTTTCCCCATTTTCCCTATTCCCTATCTTCCATATTCCCTATTTTCCCTATTCCCTATTTTCGTCATTCCCTATTTTCCCTATTCCCTATTTTCCCTGTTCCCTATTTTCCCTGTTCCCTATTTTCCCTATTCCCTATTTTCCCAATGTCCTATTCTCTACTCCCTATTACTTATTCTCTATTCCCTTTTTCCTATTCCCTATTCCCTATTCCCTATTCCCTATTCCCTATTCCCTATTCCCTATTCCCTATTCCCTATTCCCTATTCCCTATTCCCTATTCCCTATTCCCTATTCCCTATTCCCTATTCCCTAATCCATATTCCCTCTTCCCTATTCCCTATTCTCTATTCCCTATTCCCTATTCCCTATTCCCTATTCCCTATTCCCTATTCCTTATTCCCTATTCCCTATTCCCTATTCCCTATTCCCTATTCCCTATTCCCTATTCCCTATTCCCTATTCCCTATTCCCTATTCCCTATTCCCTATTCCCTATTCCCTATTCCCTATTCCCTATTCCCTATTCCCTATTCCCTATTCCCTATTCCCTATTCCCTATTCCCTATTCCCTATTCCCTATTCCCTATTCCCTATTCCCTATTCCCTATTCCCTATTCCCTATTCCCTATTCCCTATTCCCTATTCCCTATTCCCTATTCCCTATTCCCTATTCCCTATTCCCTATTCCCTATTCCCTATTCCCTATTCCCTATTCCCTATTCCCTATTCCCTATTCCCTATTCCCTATTCCCTATTCCCTATTCCCTATTCCATATTCCCTATTCTCTGTTCCCAATTCCTATTTCTTACATATTGAGGAACTCAACGTGAAACGTCTGCGCTGGACGACATCAACTGTTTTTTTTCGACAGAGTATGTTCTTTGACTTCAACATTTGAATTGTTACTGTTGGGACTTGAGCTTACTCAAGTTTGTAGCAATCTTTACAGGAGCAATTCTCATTATGCATAAAACATCTCTATAATAAACGGAACGACGAGATATGTTTAGACTCATTGGGTCATCCTTGAAATATTAAGAAAATACGATTCAGGATATTTTTTTAATTTACCTTTTTAAATTAAAATTAAATTTTACTATTCGTGGTAAACGATTAACGATTAACGATTTACAGATAACGATGAATCTAACTGCTATAATTATGTATTATAACTCTTGTAGGAATAATTTTATACTGTTATTAATATAATTATGCAGCCATTCTATGCTAAACCGATATAGTGATTCCCAGATTTTCGTAAAATTGGTAGTTTTATTTTCATAGATCCGTTTTTTTTCATTTTTCCATTAGGGTGCCGATTTTTATTTTAGGGTATTCCAAAAACGATTTTTTTACAAAAATTCATAACTTTTGAACTATCGTACCGATTTAGATGTTCAACATATCAAATTAGAGCCACTGAGATATTCTATACACATACGTTTGCAATAGAATTGGATTCTGTTTTTATTGATTGTATTTATTTTTCATGGTTTTCACGGTCTTGGGACTAAGAACGCCATATTTTGTTATAATTATTTTTTCGAAAGCTGAGGATTTTTTACATAATATGTCCAAAAATTAGAGAGGTGTTGTTTTTTAAGGTATTATTTTTAATATTTAACCGATGGTCCGAAAAGTCATTTTTCAAATCATCTTGGAAAAAAAAATTTAAAATGATATCCAAAAATCAGAAATGTTATGAAAATTTGAGCTATGATTTTTCAAAATAAACATATTTTCAGTCTTCAATTTTTTTCGCAAATGCGATATTTTTTCAAAGAAGACTAACTTTAATTTGATGTGTCGGTCATCTGAATCGGTCCAGTTGTCTCATATGTTGATGTTTGAGTTAATGAACTGACAGTAAATATTTTTTTAAACACTGAATGGGTCTTACAAATACATGTTAACAAATGAATGGATAACCATTCCGCGATTTTACGATTTACATTCTGTCAAATATATACCAGGAATTTGTGTTTCATTTTCTTTATTTATAATCTAAATTTATATTATTGCCTTAAGGCCCCTTCAAAAGCAATACACATTTCCAAACGAACAATCCAGTCATCAAAACATTTTTCATTCCATGCCAAATCGATATAGTGGTTCTCAGATTTTCGTGAATAGTGGTAATTTTGTTCTTTATTGCGAAACGTTAGACCCGTTATTTTTATTTTCTCATTAGGGGGACCATTTCCAGTTTGGGATGGTCCTCTTTTTTCCAAAAATGCCTTTTTTCAAAAAAATTTTGAACTAATAAAGCGATTCTGATGATCGATATATCAAATTAAAGTCAACTAGTTAGCATTTCTTGGAAAAATATTCTTCGAAAATTCCTGTTCAACGTTTCAGTACAAAAAAATTTGTTTGCAACACAAAATTTCACACAATATCTTTGACCAATAGAATTATACATATTAAAAATCAACGAGAGAAAAAAAAGTTAACTTACTCTTAATGACCAATTAACAGATCGCGCTCAAAATTACCATTCAGACCACTAATACTAACTTTAAAAAAAATAAAAATGTTTAGCGGGAAGATATAAAATAACAAATTTCCTGTATATATTTGACAGAATGTAGTAACGTATATTTGTCAATTACTATATTGATTACTATACATATTTTATATTTATTACAGATTCTATTCTATAATAAGCAATTTCAATTGTAAATATTAATTTCACTAACAATATAATCTCATTTTCTTTATTTTCAGGTTTGTTCTGTTCTATCTCTGATTTAAGGTAATTAAGGTAACGAAACTTTATTTGGTCCCGAAATTTATCTAAACTCGTCCTAATAACAAAAGTATGGCGAGTGAAATCATGCCAATTCATTCAAGGAACAAACAAAACTTTAATATGGTTGATTTTTTGTAAATATTGTTTGCATCTTTATGAAATGTTCAAAGAATCAATTGAAAAGTGATGTTCGCTACTCAATTCTGAAAAACTATTCTGTCTGCCATTGCTTCTGTAAAAAACAACAAAAGTCAACATTCACATCTAAACACAATCGAAACCCCCTACCTTACCGATTCACTATGAACAATAAAAGTAATCATCAACCCACAAACCGCCTTTGAAGTGCGCGACAATTTAATTCTGGAACTATGTATCCAACCTTAACCGTCCGGCGGCGACCTGACGTAATCCAAAAACCGATAATTAATTCTATTATCCTTGGTCTCTGACATGCTACTCCGAACCGTGGGATCGTAGGTTTGAAACGCAGCGTCGAAACCTTTGATTTGTTTTTTTTACCCACGTCGTTGTTGATCATCATTTCCTTCGGATTGCTCTTTTCTAAACGTATTTTTAAGTGGGATCCCAACAAAATTGGAACTGCTTTCCAGTTTGATTCGAAGATCATAAACGAAAATTACTTGCGTAGTCACACCAATCTTCGGTTCCTGTGCCCTTCCACTTTTTTTCCTTTCTCGGTCTTTCTCTTCTTTAATGTTTTTTTTTCTTAAGGTTCACGTGTTTGTAGCATCCAGAGTAAGCTGTACGTGATATAATTCCTCCTCCACCGGTGATAAAATAGAAGAAGCCCAAAAGCAAGAGAAAACGACATATCAGTGCTACCGATGGTTTCCAGCAGCGATGACGGCCTCCTACGGAGCCCTCGAACGCCTTGAAAAGACAGCCGACAGTACAAAGGATGCATAGCTAATGTGTGTTTTAATCGTTTTATTATTCCGCATTTTGAGCCTAAACACAAGAACGCACGAAAAAGAACTCATGATTAATTGGTTAAGCTCCAAACCAAACCATCGCCTAATGTTTTAATTCTACGAGTAGGATTTATTGGTGATAATTTTCCTTGTTGAATCAATATTGGCTTTACGCGGGCCCATCGCGTCAAACAGGTGCACTATCTGGTAACTAAAAACACGAAAATAAGTTCAACTACAACGTGGTGGAAAACCTGTTCTCTGTGGGTTGAAGTGACGGATAATTTTCTCACGTCCAACTTATGCGGGTTTTTGTGGCGGCGGCGGTATCGTAATTCCAATCCACCATCATCATCTTCAACCAAAATAGACCGCAAGGCACACCGTAAAGGCAGCGGTGACGGAGTTTCAAACTGTGAAACATAAAAGACCCGCATTCGTTTGACGTGTCGAACTGAGCGCACGCATATCTAAATTATGCGTCCTGTAATTGTCCACGGTAATGCGCATATTCTGTAGACATGGGTTTGATGCGCACTAAAACACGTTGTTTTTAAGTTTTATTACTTTCGAGTGTACTTAAGTTTCGAGCCGCCTCACCCCATCGATAGCACAAAGGTACTTGCAATTTCCAAATGAAGCATTGGCGTGTCACGGTGGCTGTCATCACCGTTGTTAGAGGCAGAATTAGCAATTCTCTTCTTGTTGATTTTATGAAAACATCAAGCGGGGATTGTTTCCGCTTGAATGTAATATTCATGTGGAGATGATTGTCTGTTCTTTTAGTAGATGATTTTCCAATGCTTTATACTTATCTTTATAGAATTGCTAAGTCGACTGTCAAAAATTCAATGGAAGGTTTTGCTTATCTAAAACTTGTCCTTTCAGGATGTCGCAATTGCTTGGAAGATTTCACTGAAATGTAATTTTTTTACGAGTTTTCGTTACAAACAGCGCCAGACTTTGTTGAAGGACGTGACTACACTCTTAGTTAATTTTGGTCTTATTGCGAATTGTGATTCAATGCATTCGCAATAGCTTCTCATGCCAAGACACTTCCGTCGTGATAAAGTATTGTGACACCTGAAACGAGCATAGTCGTTTCAAATAGATTTTAGTAGATTTGACGCCTAGTAGTAGACAACCTATATTCCAACCTGTTATAATTATTTATTAATTGTCGGAACAGACGCGAACGACGTTAACGTTTAACCGTCTGTAATCCAATAAAAAATAAAACCGAACCACAATTTACCAATTATAATATACTGAATCTACAGTATGTTATTCTTGGCTAATCTTCGAAATCTTGCATAGCGGCACATAGTGGGTACTATCCGATTGTTCTAGCCGCATTCCGGTCCGTCGCATCTTCAGAAACATTCAAAATCTTCGTGTATAGTCGAAGATTGCTGAGTGCGGTCATAGTCGATTCCCTTGTGGTGAAATCGTGTTGCAGCTCTGCCGTAATCTCGCAAAGTGACGCAAGCGCCAGAGGTAAGAATTCTCAGTACGAGACTTTTTGTAAAATTGCATGTATAATCAGCATACGCGTACATTACGAAAATCTGATCTGTATAAAATGTGTATTGTTGATGGAAAAACATTGCCATCGGCTTGATTTTTGAAAAAATGCAGTTTTATTTAAGCTATGCCACCAACGCCAATTTGTTTTGGAAACAGCAAATTTAAATCGCTGTTTCCACAACCGATTGGCGTTCATCCATCAAAGTATGTGAGAATCTGTTTCCAATTATTTTCTCCAACATGCTGCCGTTGAGCGATGCATCAGGGAGAAGAATTCACATACTTACCCAACTTTGTAGCATGAGTCGAGCAGGTTAACATAGTTGAGAACCCGATTGTAATAATTATGGACAGCACAGATTTTTTCGAATTCAAAATGCAATTGAAACCATCCGTGTTAAATAACATAATGCCGTCCGAAATTATCCGAAGTAAAACAGATTCAGTTTACGCGAGGATGTTTTGAGTTTTGTTACAAGATGTGTTTCGTTTCGTTTGGAGCATTTATAAGAGTGTAGCTGTTCACCAAATGCAACATTTATCCTCCAATCAACACTCAGCTTCATTTTATCCGAAAGAGAAATTGAACAGGCGAGGAAAGTAAACATCGTCAAGAAGCTTTGTCCCTTGATGCCTGAAGAATAAAGACACTACATACTACATACTACATACTACATACTACATAGATATGTATTAGGGAATCCTTGTAATCAACAATTAAATTGATGAGTTCGAACTATTTAGTTCTAATCTTTATGAGCTATATGTGAGAACAGCAATACACTTCAATCTAGGATAACTGTACTTTAAGATGAGTTTGATTTTATGAATTTGAAGTACATGGTTTTGTGAGCTTCTTAGTACATGATTTCTAATTCTGAAACAAAATTGCTATTATAAAAGTAACATTACATGGGGATGGACTGTTTTTGATTAAAATACTTGGCATGACAAGCTTCTCGGAAAAGTGTTTTTTTAGAAGAAAGAAGGCATGTGACTTTTATTATGCTTAACGTTCATTACGGAAGAAGTTGTTATGTGAATATTGCTGTCCCTGCTCGTTCATCGTACTCTATCAGAACAGATAAAAAAATCACATCGCATCACTATCAAATTACGTCACAACATAGAGAAAATGGCGCTTGCGCCCCATCACAGTGGAAATGGCGCTTGCGCCACTCCGTTTTCAAGCTTTCACGGGGTCATTTTTTCACATTTCTGTAAATTTTCACAATTGTTTGGAAGGATTTGGTATTCTTTATCGATCTATAACAATAAGACGAGTGGGTAATGTCGGGGACATAACCGGAGTGACGTAGGACTATACAAAAGGGACAGCTTTTGCCAAATATATATTTTAAATATATTGTTTTATTTTCTTCTCCTACGTGAATACCTACCTATCTAACTGAAAAATGGATTAGTTTACTTTTACTCTTTATGAACATGTTGAAGGTTCTGAAAAGAACCTTTGATGTTGTGTTTTTGCGTTTTTTTACAAACTTTCTCAATTTTTTCTCACTATCTTATAGTTGCTTCTTGATATTTTTCTGAAGGCTTTGTTCTTATTAAATGTTCAACGCCGGTCATCTTTTGTCGTATGCACATATCGTACAATCAAAATGATGGCTATGATAGGGAATGCATAGTGGTCCTCAGCTCATGCACTATCATATATTGCACTATTGAGCACATTACCGTACCTTAAACTGTGGTTTCGGAATGAATTGTAAGATTTGTGGTCTCCGCAAACAATGTAAATAAAAATGAAAAAGAACTGAGGTTTT
Organism: Toxorhynchites rutilus septentrionalis; assembly: GCF_029784135.1. Lineage (NCBI taxonomy): Eukaryota > Metazoa > Arthropoda > Insecta > Diptera > Culicidae > Toxorhynchites > Toxorhynchites rutilus. The sequence continues at coordinate 145,080,399 of NC_073745.1, read as the reverse complement.
GGAGACGAACTCTACGATCTGTCGAGAAATAGACGAGCTATAAGCGTTCTGAAAAACCAACAGTGAATACAGGGACGGATGACCTTCGGATTAAAGTTTTTTTAAATAAGAACAGAGCAGCAGGAAATACATAGCTCATCATGTTGCTCCTTAGTTATGTTTCTATACAATGCAGATGAAACCTCAGTCAATTTTCAACATCAGTTATCAACCAAAGAAAGCAGTTCTTGCTACCGAGAAAATTCGTGAATGCCATCCTGCATACAATGTGTTGTAATTTGAAGCTACTTTCAATTCGGGAACCATGCATGGGTTTGTGAAAAATGAATGATCAATTTAAAAGACCCCAACCAACAATAAGTTCAAAAACAAGCATAAACAAAATAAATCAGTTCATATTATATATCATATTATGTCACTTTAGAATGCATTGGTATTGTGAATAACTTTTAATAACTCCTCTTTAAAAGGTTTAATGGCCCTGAAAAGCGCCGTGTTTTACGGTGGCTGTTTTTGCCACCAAAGCAGTTTGTATAAACAAACTTTTTCCTTCTTCTACCTGCTGCCGTTTTGCGATTGCATTTGCCACTCGCTGAAACTAGTTATTGCCACCGAACCGAATGTGCTCTGTTCTGTAGGCGGGTTTTCTTATTGTCGTGAGCAGCTTTGCAAGCCAACTCGATCACTCCGGCGGCCGAAATGCTATAACCGCTATTAGGTATACTGGTGCTCCAGCACCAATCCGTTGATGCGATGTGATGTGAAACGATGCCATACAACCACACTGATTTACGGTTTGAAAGAGAATGATATATTTTTCAGCGGATCCGCGCGTTTTGTACTTTAGCGGTACACGCTCACAGGATAGAGACAAATCGACAGACTCAGCCAAAGGGGCGAGTCCAACGAGACGAACGAATGAGCGTTAAAAGGCAGCGATGGCAAAAAAATACATTTATTACGATTTGTTCGCTCGTTGGATTCACATGCAGGCTAAAAAGGGTTCTTGTCAGGATCACAAAATTATCTTTAATCCAAAGAGTTTATTGTTTTGTTATCACTCGATATCCCCATCTTGTTCAGCTAAACCTATCTGTTTAGCGATTGCGTTTGCTATCGCCACAGCTTTTACAGTTAGAAAATTTCTTCCCATCCAGGATATTGTTTTAGAAAGCATTGAACTGTATTTCGTAAACTCTTTTTTGGAAGGTTTAATGGCCCTGAAAAGCGCCGTGTTTTATGGAATGGTTCCAATTTAGAAAACTTAGTACTCGTGGTTTTGAAAAAAAACCCATTTCGAACGCCCTCGATGCCGCCTTGTTCTGGATTTGCCACCAAAGCAGTTTGTATAAAGAATAAACTTTTTTTCTTCCGCTACCTGCTGCCGTTTTGCGATTGCGTTTGGCACTCGCTGCAATTGCCGGTTGTTGTCTTGATGTCCACCGAACCGAATGTGGTCTGTTCTGAATGCGGGTTTTCTTATCGTCGCGAGCAGCTTTGCCAGCCAACTCGATCACTTCGGCGGCCGAAACTATATAACGGCGGCTAGGTGGACTGGTGCACTGGTACTAACGCGCTCGGCCTAGCTACCCTTGCGAGGAACTCCAGACCAACACGGTTCGAACGGGATTTTGCCTTTCCCTTCACTTTTCCTCCTTTGCCATATCCAACCATGGCTGCTTGTGTTGGTTAGTTGATGTGATGTGATGCGAAACGATGTGGTGTACGGTTCGGATGAGAATGATCGTTACGGCAGCGGAGCGGGGTTTTTAAGCTGACTGGCTGGCTCGAGAATTACGTATGTGTGAGACTGCGACCAATGTTTCGTTCTTTTTTTTTCTTTTTCCTTTCCAATCGTGCTTCATTCTATTTCGCTGCTGCTCTGGTTGCCCGTTTTGGTCGGTACGATTTGAGGAGCACAAAATGGACCAATCAAAAATGGGCACATAGTGCATTTGGACAATGCTTGATATTTCACAATTATTCAATTATTTATCTCAAGAAAAATGAAATGTTATTCGTTATGATAGATGCGTAGATATATTTCCTATCAATTGATGCAAAAACCTTTGCGATCTATTGAGAAATGCTCGAGTTATAAGCGTTCCAAATCTTGCATTTTTTCCTACTTGTTCAGTACCTAGATTCACATTTCACCCCCTATATCTTCCGGTTAGACGTAGTCCTACGTCAAAAAGGCTGTAAACAAAACACGCGAGGCTACAAAGATCAAGTCATTATCGATGCAGTCACCGTCGGACAAGCTAGCCGAAACAAAAAGAACCTAAGTACGGCGTACATTGATTACAATAGAGCATACGACTGAGTACCGCACACGTACCTCATAAAAATACTAAAGATGTACAAAATATACGATGACGTCATCAGGTTTTTGAAACACGCAATGGAAAACTGGATCACACGGCTTAGTATCACCGACGGAACAACTATGTTGTGATCCAGAACTCTCCATATTCGCAAGGGAATATTCCAAAGTGACACATTCAGTCCTTTGTGGTTTTGCCTTGCGATGAACCCCTTGAGCAGAGCACTCAACCGAAGCAGCCATGGCTACCATATAAATAGAACAACAACTATAAATCATACCTTCTATATGGACGACTTGAAATTGTTTGCGGAATCAACAGAAGCCCTACATAGTCTTCTACAGTGTGTTAGCGACTTTAGTTCCGATGTGCGGATGGAACTCGGAATCGAAAAGTGTAAGGCAGTACAGCTCCATCGTGGACGATTGGTGGAGACTGGAGGATTCCGCATTAACGAGAGTGACGTGATTCAAGATTTGGTGGAAGGCGAATCCTATAAGTACTTGGGAAATCAAGAAGGAAATCCAGGAACAATTCTTGATCAGAATCAACCAGGTTTTGAAAACAAACCTCTGGGGCGGCAAAGAAAAATCAAAGCCGTCAATACGTTTGCCGTTCCTTTACTCACCGATTTAGAAGCCATTGAAAGAACGGTGAGAGTAACGTTCACTGAGCACCGCATGCACCATCCAAAGTCGTCCATAGAGAGATTCACCTTACCACGTGTTGAAGGAGGAAGAGGTGTCATTGACATCATAGCGCTTTGCGTTTCCCAGATCCAGCAGTTGCGAAGATACTTCGTAGAAAGTCAGACCCGTCACGATATCTATCGCGCTGTTTGTGAGGCGGACCACGTATTCAGTGCCCTGCATCTGGAGCAGGATCAATACGAACTAAACTGCAATTTGCAGACCAATGAAGAGAAAATAATGACGTGGAAGCAAAAAGAACTTCATGGGACGCATCTCCATCGTTTAGAGCAAACGCATATCAACAAAGCACTATCCAACACGTGGCTGGTGCGAGGTGAACTCTTTCCTGAAACACAAGGGTTTATGGTAACCATCCAGGACCGGATAATAGCAACCAAAAACTACCGGAAGTACATATTGCACGAAAACGTTGTCGACTGTTGCAGAAAGCTCAATAAAGTAGGAGAGACGATTGAACACGTCGTAGCCGGCTGTGGAGCGCTAGCCGAATCAGCTTAACTCAATCGTCACAACTCGGTTGCCAAGATTGTTCATCAACAGCTAGCATCAAAACGCAACTTGGTAAATCAGTTGGTACCCTACTACAAGTATATTCCGGATCCGGTTTTGGAAAATAGCTGCTACAAGTTGTACTGGGATCGCGTGATCATTACGGATGTCCGAATACCAACTAATCGCCCTGATATTGTGGTCTACGATAAAAATAAGAGAGAATTGGTGATAATACACATTGCAATACCGTTAGACCACACTCTACAATCTACGTTTGCTGCCAAGATAACTAAATACCACGACTTGGCAGAAGAACTAAGACAAATGTGGCGTTTACAGGGCATCCGTGTTATTCCAGTGGTAATCTCAGCAACTGGTAATTCCCCACTCTTTCACGCAGTCTTAGGAGGAGCTGCAAGTAACAGATCAGCTTCAGTAACAGCACATACTCTTTACAGATACACGGGCCGAAGGTTGTGCAGCCCACTGATCATTCACCAAGAGCTGAGGATTGTACCGCTCATGGCAACTCTACACGAGCTGATGATTCTGCCGGCAAGTGACCATTCTATCCTCGAGTCGAGAAAGACGCACCACGCTAGATATGGGGTACAGACTAGAGGGCGTTGCTGATTAATGGTCAGCTGCATCCCAATAGGAAGTATCCTGTGTTGGGCGCTCATCAGGTTGTGGTCCTGCAGAAAGCGGTGATGCTTGGAACATGTAATATAGTGCGACGGTGCCTGAATCACCACAATTAAAAAACAATGATTGTGCAGACACTATTATGAAGCAGTGCATGAAATTATCAAAATATGTTCACGAATGAAGACATTAGCTTTTTCCCAGTGTCGGATGATTTCTCTTCTGTTGAAACTCAACATCATATCCGTCATAATGAGTATAACACAAGAGGCGAGACGCGTGAACTTTGTCTGGTATATTGAACGAATAGAGCATGAACGAATTTCGGAAAGCCTGCATTCAGGCACTTCCATTACTGTCAATAATTTCAGGTGATTATCACGAACGTTAAGTTGATCTTCATCGCTTGCAGTGTAATTCTATTGAAAACGTGTTTGATTTCCGTATTTAGAAACAAAGGAAGGACCAGAAATCAGCAACATTAGCTTTCGGTGAGCGTTGACCGTTGTGCGGTGTTGAGCGGTTAAGCGACGTTTAGCGTTGAACGGCTTTGAGCGTTCCGTTTCCGTTTCTTTTTCTTTTTTATACTGTACTATAATGACTTTCAACTCTTTTTGGCTGGCTTGTCACTTCCATTTTTGGAAGAATGTCAGGAGTGCGAATTGAACTCGCGATCTTTAGCGTGAAGGGTACGGCCCGTTCCCGTTCCCGTTTCCGTTTCCGCTTTCTATGATCTTTTGCTATCCCCATTTCGCTCTAACACGATCTTAGTTTCTAACACTTCCTTTATCTGACTCCACTTCACTAACTCCATTTTCGGTCTTCTAGAGCGGTTTTCAAGAGAGATAGTGGCATCGGAATACGATATTCGACTTTCGCTGTTTGAGCCCTTCCATTACCCATATAGTAGGGGTTTTATATGATTGCTGGTCATTTATAGTCAGTAAAATTAAACCGGAAATCAAAACAAGATTATGTTCGTTTTTGGCTCGTCTGTTATTGTCACCCATTGCCCATATAATTGGGGTTTATGCCATTTCAGGTCAATCGGGAGTAGATTCATAAAATATAGCTAGAGTTATACCATACATTCCATTGCCGAAGTCGCCAAAAACAAGAATTTTGGCTATCCTTTACCATTAATCGATTTCACTCTCAATTAGTTGACGTTGAATTTTATGCTTTGATTTTCACTAACACGCAATGATATTCAATTTCGACGTTACGAATATCATGGCGGAAATGAATATGCAGATGAAAAATGAACTTCATGGCAAGCTGATGTTGCTGTTCATTGCACTGGTGTTCATTGATAGTGTTGTTCCATAATTATCGACTCTCGCCTCGGCAGTAGGTTGTCAATGCAAGGCAGGCTGAAATTCGCCGTATTTGAATTCCGTGAACGTGAATATTTTCGGCACTGTTATGAAGAGAAAAAAAAACAAAAAAAATGATACCACAGAGCCTAATCCCCCTTTGGTATTCAAGTAGGTGAATATTCCAGTTCAATGTTGAGAAGTGGCACAACTCTATAATAATAATAATAATAATAAGCTCGGATGGAAGGGACCGACAATTTCGTCGAAATCAGCCTAATATCTTTTCATAACTTCAACTATTTCCATTCATGTATAGCATTCCTTCGTATTTGATTACGTATCTTTTGAAGTCAAACAAATGGATCGCTTAAATTGATCTTCGTTTCAGGTTCACAGGTGTCCTGAACAATATATTTGTTTTATTATGACCGCGGGCTTCATAATGCAACCGGCTTAGGCTGTAAAATAAAATAACGTGATTTGCTTATGCGCTAAACATTTATAAGCCTTTTTCACAGTGATAACGATAATGTCACACACTATTACCCAACAACGTTAGGTAGCTTCGACATTTTGGCTGAATCGACTGAAAAAAATCTTCTTCAGACAATTAATATAGTGATAATCGAAGGGGGCTGAACCGCTCAAAGTGTAATATTTCGCAGACGATTAATTCTGCCAACTGAAGTGGATCTGCTTAATTGCCCGGAAAGGATCGACTTCGTCAATTTGCGCTTGTGTGAATCAACAATCCACCGAGAGCACAAAAAATCAGTATTTCTGTGAGTGTTGCCGCGCGGGACTAAGTGATCAAGTTACGTGGAGAGAATCGCAGTGTTCTCACCAGGCCATTATTCGATGACGCCAATCGGCACGGCACTAGATGTGGAGTAAGCTCGTTTTGTTTGTCATTTTCCGGCGTTTTCGACCAAAACTCCAACCATCCAAATCAGCGAGCAACGGTTCGCCTGAGAGCCTTCGGCTCCATTAATGAAGCCAATTTAGAAGCTCGCCACAGATATTGCCCAATTTGAATGCAGTCAGCGTACAAAAAGTTCACCGGCGATGTGGTTTGCGGATAGTACGAGTTAGGCTTTGTTTAGTTGATGACTTAGAGTGGTTTATAGTTTTTTTTTGTTTGTCGTTAAAGCATTTTACTCGGTTTGACAAGGTCGCAAGTTGATAAATTGCACGTAAAACATAGTTTCAGTTATTGTTTAATAACATCATCGAACACTCGTTAGAGACCCTATACCCTTCGGTCGTAAGTCGGTACGTAAGTGATTTCGATTCATAATGGCTTCGTTTTGTGAACGGTGCCGGATGTGGTGAATTGACTAAGTGTAAAACATTGGGTAGTGAAGAGCTATAACCATGGTCATAAATTCACCCACGATATCTTCCTAAAATGCCATCGATACGATCCTTTCCGAAACAGGCTTGATCAAATGCTCGCTGCCCTCAACCGATAACCTCTCGTAAATATAAAACACTACAACTGTCCGAACAACAATAAACAATCACGTTCAGCGATTATCGGCCATCGATACGACAGATATTGCCCTAAATGGATTTCAACCCCATCAATCTTGTTCAGCCACTGGGCGCGCGTCTTGCCGGCCTACGATTGAAGATATCGAACCTCCTCCCACACGTAACTACGTGAGTTCTGTGGGGATACACACGGCACTAATCGGCTGTCAGCGAGAAGCCTTAAACCAAATACATATGCGCTCGTTAGCATGGTAATTATGCTGAGGGGCGCTCGCTCCTTAGAACCCACAAGCTCAAGTGATCTGGTGAAGGGTTCCCCGAGAGCTAGATTGCAGAGGGTTGCATTAGTCGTTTCGAAATTCGGTCCGTTTCGATTTTGCCTCGAGATAAGGGAGATGTTGCTCAGATTCGGGTGGGCTATGTGTATTCTGCTAATGGCCAGCTGAACGTTAGCTGTTTGTTTATGTTGTTGACTTACCAAAATAGGAACAGTTTAGTGATTTGAAGCATCAAGTAGAACATGCGTTTGGATTTGTTTCTGATCTGTTACCCAATATATCATTGTAACGTAAGCCGGAGACATGGACATGGTCGAGATGTTAATTTGGCTTGTGAAATAATGCTTATCGGGTTGAATCACTAAAATGGGTATGGAAATAAAAATCTAGCACACTGGGTGTAAAGGGGAAATAGTGATCTGTATCTAGGAAAAAAAATTTCACAGTTTTGTGAGCCGTCAAAAAGATGAAACATTTGACCATTTCTAATAAAAATAATTTGTACCATCATCTGTATTGAGTTCTACTATCGGTAAGAGACAACGAAATACTTCATGAAATAATCCATGAATAAAAGTTCTTTAGAAGAATGATGTATTGTCAACTTCATGCGAAAGTAAGAAAGAAGACACTGTAAGCGAAAAATAAACAATATATGTGATGTATCTTTTATTGATCGCAATTTCCAGTTCATGCGGCACATCATAGGGGATTTACATACAAGTGCGCGGATAACAATATTTCATATTATCATTTATGTATATATTGTAATATGATTTTATGGCCAGATTGCCAATTTGTGTTCCGCGTGTATTCCGACTTATTCCGTTTACGACACCTTTCCGATGAGTGTGTATTCCGTGTGTTTTCGTGTTGTTTTCGTTCAATGTGGTTGCCGCTTTTTCAAAACGTCACCGGTGAAAAAATCAAGATTGCATCATTCGTGTTCAGACAAGCCTACCTCGTGGAAGGAAAATAAAACGTTTTAAAATTAATAGTGTCAGTTCAATTATTCTTTGATATATTTGACCCCTTTACAATTCAGAAGTGGGATCAATTTCGCGCATTTACAATAATGAGTCGTTTAAGTCGCGATGAACTCATTGAGTGGCTGCAAGAAAATCAAGTGGAGTTTCCTCCGACTGCGACCGTGACACATCTGAGGACGCTGTATGAAAGCACCAGCGGGGCCCGGGGCGGAGCGCCCATCGACGAAAATCTCAACTCGCAGAAGCAGCTGCATGTGGTTCCTGAAGAAGAGCTTGATTTAGAATTACGTGCCCTGGAAAAACGAAGGAAGATCTTCGAATTACGTCGTCAGTTAGCGGAGGAGGAACGATTACTAAGAAAACAACCGGAAGTGAAGGATGTGATCGGTTCCGTTACGCGTTTTTCGAGCGGAGATACGTGTGATGCAACACGTTGGCTTGCTGAGTTCGAATCTGTGTGCGTAGATCTAGGAGGAGATGATGCATTTAAGCTTCGATGCATTCGCCAGCTGATGGAACCGGGAACCGAGGCAGAGTGGTTCCTTAGAGTGGATAATTCGCCCAACTACCAAGCATTCCGAAGAAATTTTTTGGATAATTTTGGTCATCGTTACTCGGTGGCAGAAATCATCGATAAATTACGCAGGACTATTTTCGACGGATCGAAGATGTCTGTTACGGGATACATACTGAGAATGCAAGAGATAGCATCGAGAGTCAATATCGAAGAAAATCAGGTCGTCCAGTTGATTGTTGATGGATTCCAGGACAGGTCAGCAAACATCGCGGTCCTTTACCCGGCCAGGAATTTGGCAGAGCTGAAACAGCTTTCGCGTCGATACATACAGCTGAGGGATATGCACTCCGTTCCAATCCAACAACTCAAAATTCCGAAAACAAAATTGGAAAGGAAAGACGATTCAGTGAGATGCTACAACTGTTCGGGCATCGGACATCTGTCTGCAGATTGCAAGGAGCCACGGAGAGTCAAAGGCTCATGCTTCCGTTGTGGATCAACTCAGCATCGGTTGAAGGACTGTCCTAAACCAGTGCCACGGAACAGCAACCAAGTGGCTTTAGCAGACGACTTCCGTCGGATTGCCAGAGGAGATTCTCTGCCAGTCGAAGAAGCGGCAGCTACACTGTCGGAACTTAACCTTGTAAGTATTGCTTTTTCATCTGATATTAAGCGACAATGTAACACTGTGGTTTCTTTATTTGACACTGGCAGTCCAATTAACTTCGTGCGTCGTTCAGTGGTTACTCTGTTGTACAGATTGAAAACACCAACAGATTCCGGATACAAAAGCATAGGTAATCATCCCTTACGCACCTATGGAACTGTTAGCGCGGTTGTGACATTCCGTGACCGAGAAACATCGATTAAAGTTCATGTAATACCCGATAATTTTATTTGCGTCCCCCTACTTTTAGGACGAAGTTTCTTAGAGAAAATCGGTGTGAAATTGGTTGACACTAAATTTATTAAATTTAACAGAGAGAAAAATAAAATTGAACTACGTGAAATTGAATTACTTAAAGATAAAATAAAAATTGATGAAAAAGTGTTACATTGTGCGCTTGATTTCTCGGTTGACACGATTGCACGGGACATGCCTATTCCGCCTTCTTCAGAATCTTCTGATAGAAAATTGCGAAAATGTAATCTTCCGACCTCAGAGTGTCGCGATACATCGAGTTCCGATTCGTTCCGTCAACAAAATTATTCTGCTCCGAGTAAATGTATTCCCCCCATTCAAAATTTCGCAGTGCCTGACGTATTTCTAATTGATATAATTGATAATGTGCATGATTATAATATTGACCCGAGCTTAGATTGTCATACACGAGAAAAGATTTGCCAAATTATTGAACAAGATTATTCCGATTGGCAATCCATTCCGGCTGTAAAGCACAATTACGAAATGAAACTTAGATTAACATCCGATGTTCCGATTAGTTACGCTCCACGCCGACTTTCATATTCCGATAAAATAGAAGTCGATCGAATAGTCGATGGCCTTTTGGAGGAAAACATAATAAGACCTAGTGATTCTCCTTATTCATTTCCGATAGTATTAAGAACTAAGAAATCAGGTGAAAAACGATTGTGTCGATTATAGAGCATTGAACAAAATAACCGTACGTGATAGTTTTCCGATTCCGCTTATTGATGATTGTTTAGAACGCTTAGAGGGCAAGAAGTATTTTACGGTCTTGGATTTGAAGCATGGATTCCATCAGGTCAACGTTTCCGAAGATACTATTCCGTATACTTCTTTTGTGACACCAAGTGGACAGTACGAATATGTTAAGATGCCGTTTGGATTACGTAACGCTCCGGCGGTCTTCCAACGATTTATTAATAGAGTGTTCGAGCCTTTTCTGAAGGAAGGTTCCGTTACGGTTTATTTAGATGATGTAACGTTAGCAACGAATACTATTGAGGAACACCTTCAGCTCTTGAGACGAGTTATGCGACGTTTGGCAGAATATAGGTTGGAGATAAAGTTTAAGAAGTGTCTGTTTTGTTACACGGCAGTTGAGTTGCTAGGCTTCACTGTGAGTCAAAAGGGTATACGACCGAACAACACACATTTGGAAGCTATCAAGAACTTGCCGTTTCCGACAGACTCTAAGGAGGTGAGTAAGTGTTTAGGTCTGTTCTCGTATTTCCGCCGATTCGTCCCATCGTTTTCAAGTATTTCGCATCCACTACGTGAGTTGGTCAAACCTGGTGTAAAATTTCTCTTTGATGAGAAGTGCAAGAATGCTTTTCTGTATCTCCGCGATAAATTAGTTTCTTCTCCGATTCTGGCTCTGTACTGCCCTAATAAGGAAACAGAGTTGCATTGTGATGCCAGTGCCGAAGGTTTTGGTGGTATATTGCTACAGAAACAGGAAGACGGGAAATGGCACCCAGTTGCGTATTTTTCAAAGCGTACCTCTTCTGCTGAATCGCGTTATCATAGTTTTGAATTGGAAACTTTGGCATATACTCACTCCGTAAATTCCGTATATACCTTGAAGGTGTCCAATTTAGAATCATAACTGATTGTAATTCCCTAACTATGACATTGAACCGAAAGAGTGTTAATGCGAGAATAGCTCGTTGGGCTTTAGAATTAGAGAACTATCATTATACTATTCAACATCGTAGTGGTAAACTTATGGCGCATGTCGATGCTCTAAGTCGGTATCCTTCAGCTTCCGTTCAAACATGTGAGAATTCAGATCAAATAATTTCCGCTGTCAGCCCAGATGATATCCTCTTCCAGCTGCAAGTTACGAGATCGAGACGACCACATTGCCAAATTACGTAGTGAACTAGAGAAGGGCCCGGTGAAGGGTTTTACACTGGAGGATGGATTGGTGTACAAACTGTCTGATGATGAAAATATTGATAAACTTTTACTTTATGTTCCGAGTGAAATGCAGAACAATGTAATACGCTTAGCTCACGAGAAGATATGTCACATGGGAACAACGAAATGCATTGACCAAATTAAGCTACATTATTGGTTCCCAAATATGAAAGACAAAGTCGCTCGATATATTCAGAATTGCATACGTTGCGTTATGTATTCCGGTTCACCTAGTAGTTCAGGTCGTAATTTATACAATATTTCCAAGAAACCCATTCCATACGGTGCATGTTGATCATTTCGGGCCTCTTCCGTCTATTATATCGAAAAGAAAACATATATTAGTTGTTGTTGATGCATTCACGAAGCATGTAAAGTTGTATGCAGTTAATTCGACCAGCTCAAGGTACGTGCATGTCTTGACAAATATTTTGAGCACTACAGTCGGCCGAGAAGGATTATCAGTGATCGTGGAACATGCTTTACGTCATTGGAATTTAGTTCGTATCTCTTGGATAACAATATTGAACATGTCAAAATTGCTACTGGTTCCGCCCAAGCGAACGGGCAGGTTGAGAGGGTTAACAGAGTGATTAAGTCGATGCTTGCTAAACAGTCTGAACCCATTCAGCATTCTGACTGGTCGAAGTTGTTGGTTAACGTAGAATACGCGATAAACAACTCTGTTCATTCCGCTACTCGTCAGACACCCAGTATGCTATTATTTGGTGTGCATCAACGTGGTCGTGAATTAGATTTATTGTCCGAATTCTTAGAGGATACCCATTTTCCGGATTCCGCAAGAAACTTAGATTCGTTACGGAAATCTGCTTCCGAGAATATAAGAACATCTCAAGATAGGAATTCCGCTCAGTTTGAAAGAACTCATAGACCTCCCTTGAGTTACTCCGAAGGAGATTTTGTCGTAATCCGGAATATTGATACCTCCATTGGAACTAATAAGAAGTTCATTCCGAAATATAAGGGTCCCTATCGCATTCACAAAGTGCTTCCGAATGACAGATACGTTGTGAGAGATATAGAGAACGGACAGATTTCCCAATTGCCATATGATGGTATCATCGAAGCCTCTCGGATGAAGCTATGGGTTGATTGGCGATGTACAGAAAATTCCGAGCAGTCGTGTCAACTACTACATTCCGACGTAGAATTCTGATTGAAAAAGCAATACTCTTTGCGTGTATATGTACGTCTAGGTATGCGTTACTTCAGTGTTTGT